>NW_027125608.1:0-305348 GCF_004936735.1 Cryptosporidium sp. chipmunk genotype I
ATATTAACGGTGGTATTTATATTATATATATATATATAATATAAATACCACCGTTAATATATGTATAATTTAGACCATTCGTGGCTAATTGGCGCCTTTTTAAGAAACAAATTTATCAAGGTGGAGAAAATAATTGAAATCAAATCAAGTCCTGTTCTTTTAAGAGTTTATGAGAGATGAGAATAGCTGGATTGATTTGACAACTTGAATTTTCCAAGAAGCTCATTACCGGTAGTTGTAAAGAAGCTTGAAAGTTTTGCAAATTGAATTCTCTATAGTAAAATGTCAGTTTTGGAAGTATGTAGCAAGCTTAGAAAACCAGGACTACAGCTTTCAGAGCTGTGTACACTTATTAACACTCTTGGCGACTGTTTGACGCTTGAGATTATGGATGGAAACCAGAATATAGCTCAAATCAAGTCTGGTTGGGAACAACTTATTGAGATTCTTATTCAAACAAACCACCCCACAGTGAGGCATATTGCTTTCCAGAACGTCAAATACATTCTAAATGGTAGAAATGGGATTTCTGAAAACAAACCTGTTCTTTCTGAAATTGGTAGTGGAGTTATTAAACTTTTATATCATTGGAATGAAAATATTCAACTGGAGATTTTGGATGCTATTCTTCAAGATGAGTATCCTATTCGAAAAGATAAGATACCTCTAGGCCAGCCATCTATCTTGTCTTCTCTAATCAACTCTGATATTGAGATTTTGAACTACTTACTTTCTTTGATGGTACAATATAACAACTGTCAATTTTATCTTGTGGTTATGAAGATGCTCAGCTCATTCAAATTTGCAATTAAAGATATTCACTCAAAGGAAGCCGTAAAGAGTATTGTTGATCAATTATGCCAACTTGAAAAGAATTTGAGTTTGGACGAAATTAGCAGAGAAATTGCTGCAACTGGTGAGAATCTTCAATATATTAAAACATCTTGTGATTATTCAAAGCAGGAATTTCTCGTGATCATTTTTGAAATCTTTAATAATATCCCAAATAAGTTCCAGGATATCAAAGTTGTCTGTTATAATATGATTAAGGACGAATTGAGCCTTTTACTTAGTGAGAAATTACTTGGAACTATTAATTATTTTCCATATTATAATCTTATTGAAAATGGTTTTAAGGCTATGACTAAAACTTCATTATATCATCCTTTAGTTTCGCTTGATCATATGAAATGGATGAGAGGTGTCTGGAATCTAATCAGCTCTAAGATCTTTAGCAACAACTTGAATAAATACCTTAACGAAGAGAATGAGTCCATTCTTTTCAAGATCTTGAACCAAGCAATGAAATCTATATTGACTATTTACTTGGAAAAGGGTCAGGTATTGTTTATATGGGGATTTGAGCTGAAAGAAAACAATAATAATGATATTGAAGTTGATAACAATATTATTAAAGATGAAACCATATTCATTTTTAACTTAGATCAAATAGTCCAAGAATTCATTAATTTTATTGTAAATCTACCAAAAGAATGCTTTTGCTCAAATGACGGAGTTTGTGAGTATATTTCAATTTTATCCGCAATGATTAACATTGGCTTGGAACTTGATGAGGGGAAAACTTCTGGTACTAATAAATTACACAATGAGAGATTTTTTATCAACTTGGTACTTTCTGTAACTCACTTTTTAGAGGAAGTCAAAGATCTTAAAACGTTCCAACCCTTCCAAGGGGAAAATACTAAGCTTCTAGAATCTTACTTTTTGCTTAACTTTATACTCTGTAAATCCCATTATTTGATTGCTCTTGTTAGAAATGACCATCAACTTGAGATCAAAGATCAAAATCTCATAGGAGAATTAAGCTCAAACTTTTTAGAATGGGTAATTTGTCAAAGTAACTCACAATTAGATGAATTTATGAAAATTTTGTCAGAACAGACTCTAAAGACTTTATACTTTGGCTTAGCTCCTAGATGGATTACTCAGCACAATAAGTACCGAAGAATTGGCTTATCTTCTAGCAATAATCCTGAAATTATGTTTTTGACTATACTTAGAAACCTATACAAGTATGCTTTTTTGGATGGTCAAAATGACCTCCCATTAAACTGTAATCTTAATCATGAAGAAATTACCAAACTCTTGTCCAATTTCTATTTCTGTTGCCTCTATTTTCACAGATTAGATTTAAAGTCGAGAAAAGAAGCATTTAAGAGTAAAATACAGCTCCAAGAACACACTGAAGAGACTATTTTGTCTTTTCTGCCGTGCTTATACGTCACCAACATCTACAAATATGCAAAATACTTTGCAGTTATTGGTAGATACAAGATTTCCAAAGCGATGTTTGAGTCAATAAAGCTCTATACTCTTGAGAGTCGTGTTTGGATTAATATTTTAGTATATATTATCCAGTTCTATGACTGTATCACGTCTTTTTTAAGAACCAATGAAGCTTTGGAAGACCATAATAATTCATCCTTATCTTTCCAGAAAAACCTCGTTATTAAACTCAGATCAACTTTAAAAAATATCGAATCCAACTTTAAATTCATCAACAACTCCAATATCTGTTTTTTTTCAAGTATATATTTTTTAGGAATCTTAAAGATTAATGAATTCCTCTCAAAAAGCTTCAATTCAAGATTTAATAAAGAAACTGATGATCACCAAATTGATCATTTTGAAACTCTTTGCCACTTAGTGGACATCCTTAAGACTTTATTTGGACTTGCAAATATTACAAAAGCTATTTCCACGCATACTTTCCAAATTATCATTCAAATTTACTGGTCGCTTAAACAGATAGCTCTGAAAATTATTATTTCTCATATGAAATATACAATAGAGCACTTCTTGGAGACAAAAGACGAGTCAAATAATCAAAGAGTTGTTAACAAAAGCTCAGACTTATTAAAAAAGACTCTGCTCTTTGCCTTAGACCAGAAAATACCCAAATTCAATATTCTTATAGAAAAAAGTTTTATTGATAATGCTCTTACTCTTTTCAAAATTCTGGACTTTAACACTTTTTTCCAGCTAGAATGGCAACTTGTTCAAAAAAAGGTTAGTTCTGATAACCTTGCAAACATTTTTTTATTAAATTTGAGAAAACACCCCAACGATATTCTCACTTCTCTTTTCAAAAACCCTCGCAAACCAGGAGAAAAATCATCCTTTTCACTAATTTATCTCCGAAACTCATCTTTCAGTCACAGCAATTCGTCTTCTTCAGCAGAAAGCTACTCCAAATTCTCTGAAAATACTTCTGCCGATCTGCAATCCCGTCTGTGGCGGAATGTCAGCTCTGACACACTAGTGCATGAATGCATGCACTTACTTGCCAGTGTGGGGAGGCTCCCGCCCATTTTGCTTATTCAAAAAATGCTTCCACATATTTACTTAAGAGGTGAAATTCTGGGTTTTCAGAACAACAGAGATTGCGCTGATTCTCTAGGAATCTCCTCCGATACTGTAAGTGTGGCCAATGGCCACCAAGTGGTTCCTGTACTGAAACTATACGGATTCTTTAAAAGTGGTTTTCAAAAAAATTTACCGCAAGAGTGCTTTTGGGCTAGAATCAAGCTTTCTTATTTGTTTAAAGAGGGTGAAGAGCTTCTGGCTTCACATCTTTTAGACTTATCTATAACTGAAGCTCATTTTTCCTGGGTTCAACCAATCGAAAGAATTCCAAATGCTCAGAGTCTTAAGATCGTTTCAGTGCCTTTAAACCAATACAAAATTTGTATTGGAGTTCCTTATGTACTTTTTATTAACATCCTTTAGACTGTAGCTGTAGGTTCTTTTGAGCTTTTTTTCTTTGAGTTTGGCGCCGAAACTTTTGTATGCATTGTGGATCGATTTCCCCTTAAAAAGTCTTCTGGTTTTTTTAAATCCTGTAATATTTCAATATGAGTTGCTCAGCTTCTGAGGTCAAATGAGGCTCGCAAGATGCCATAAGCCGGAATTTAGAATTCCTAAATCATCAAACCTTAACTCTAGGTCCCCCCTTCACTTATACCATATACGAAAAGAAAAGATTCAAGTTATTTAATTTACGCTACATATTTATAAATTTAACCTAATCTAATAGCTAGGCCTTGCTTCCTCACATTAAAGCTACCGTAAGATTTCTCTATTTTAATATATATATAATAGTTATCTAATATTGGAGGATTTTGCACTTATCCAATATTGAATTAAAGATTTCTTATATTGACCAATAAAAAAATCAAATAACCGTAATATTTAGGCGGTGGAAGTAATGATAGTTGTAGTAAAAGTAGTACAACCCTTCTAGTCGTCATACATAATGCCAACTAATATATAAGACTCATTCTTCAAGAAATGATAAGCTCTTTATTCGTGCCCTTCATCGTCTATTGCTCCTCCTCTCCCATCCTCCTCTTTCTGCTAAAGATCTACTCTCTCTATAAGAGTTCTTGGACCCTCTTGAGCCATTATTACCACCACCTCCACCTGAGTTTCTGCCTTCCCATGATTTTTCCTTTGACGAATTTGCAGAAAACTTACCCAAATCCTTCCTAACGTGCTTTGAAGATGACTTTTTTTGGGGACTTCTACTTCTGGAGCTCTCGCTAGAAGATCTATGCTTCTTTGAGGAAGACTTGTTGGATGTTCCGTGGTCCAAAGAATTTCCACCTGCGGTGGTACCCACCCCTCCTGAAGACTTCTTACTATGGGAACCTCCCCCAATCCCTCTCTCAAAACCCTCCTTCATATTCGAAACTCCTGTTGAAGAACCTCCTGATCCCTTATTTGCTGAGAATTTTTCCTGATCTACGCCCCTATCTCTCTCCCAATCCTTCTCTCTGTGCTTTTCCTTTTCAGATCTCTCAACCTTAATATCTCCCTTATCTATCCGATCTCTGTCGCTCTTTTCCCTATTTCTATCCCTATTTCTATCTCTTTCTCCCCTTTCACCTCGCTCTCCTCGATCTCTATCTCTCTCACGATCCCGATCCCCTCTTTCTCCTCTTTCACCTCTTTCACCTCTTTCACCTCTTTCTCCACGATCTCCTCGTTCTCCCCCTCTTTCTCCTCTTTCTCCACGATCTCCTCGATCTCCCCCTCTTTCTCCTCTTTCACTACGATCTCCTCGATCTCTATCTCTCTCACGCTCACAGCCTCTTTCTCTATAGTCTCGTCTTTGGCTAGCAAATCTTCTGCTATTTTGTCCACTAGATCCAGATCCTGACACTCCACCTGCAGAGAAATGTTCATCATCATCTCTAAATGAATTAACAATGTCTCCATTATTACTTCCACCACCCCCTACGCCATGTCCTCCTGAGTAGTGTTCAGATAAACTATTTTCGTATTTAACAGACTTAGATCCACGTCCAATAGTACTATATTGGTAATTTTCTTCTATACTTTGATTATTACTATTACCACTATTATAATTACCACCTGAATTTAGCCCCGAATTACTATCATGGCCTTTCTTTAATCCTTTATTTGAATGGTCTCCCAAAGCAGAGTTTGTATGATGAGTACTATTGTAAGATGATGTTGAATCCTTCATTTCAGCATTAGCTCCACCTCCAAAGTCTTCATCCAAGTGATTCAACGGATCGGAATCGCTTTCCATATTAACATAATTTGAAGCTGTATTACCGCCATTACTAATATTATTGTTATAGTTGGACCTTGTTTTGGATGAGGAATGCTTGGTTGATGAAACTGTTGTTGCTGATCTATTCTGAAGTCTAGATGGAGGAACCAAATCTTTTAAGTGCTTAAGTGCTTCAACATATAACGGAGGGAACCAAGACGGAGTACCATCAGGGAAATAATATGATGCATAATCAGCAAATCTAGGCTGTACAAGACCAACGATGGTACCTGTCTCTGGCTGGATCTCTAGGCCTGCGGTCTGCACATCTACTCCAACTAATTGGCATATCATTGCCAGGATCTCCTCTGTAATAACTCCACCCCTACTCCAATGAGGAGTAATATTATCCAAAGCAATATGTAACTCTCCATGGAGAGGTAAAGGGACCACATATAATGGACGGCCCTCAAACTTACTTGCAAAACTTGCCGAAATTCCTTGTAATGCCTTTGGAGCGCTATCCGAATTAACATACTCAATCAAACAAATCCCCAAAGATCTTCCATCCTTAGGTCTCTCTATTATCCTTACTGCTCTTATAGCTCCAAATTCTGTAGCCAGCTCACGTACATGTATATCATTAATCCACCACATTAAGTTAGAAATAACAATGATTGATCCCACTCGTGTCATAGCTCCTCCTGTACCTGAATCAGGATTCACTCTCTCAGGTAATTCTGGGGGAGATCCAAGGAATACTACTCGGTCCCTTCTTACAAACGACACAGATTTACTAGTCTTTGAAACCATTGACACGCCTTTACCATAGGGAATGTTTGTATAACTCTTGCTATTAACCTCCTCTGCGAGTATTACTCCTCCTAGATCCTCCTCCTCTTCCTCTTCTTCCTCCTCTAGTATTGTAGTTGAAGCAATGCCTTTTTCATTCTCTTGAACTTCATCATTAAAATCCTCTCCTTCATGTCTAGCTTTCGATCCAACAGTTCCTGATCTTGACAGTAAATCAAAGCCTTCTTGATTGGTACTAGTATATGTATTGTTTTCTTTTTGATTTTGATTGAAATGCCTCAACTCACGGCCTAAGCCAATATCTAACATAGAAATATCATCTGTACCATGATACTTTCCTCCAGATATAAGCCCATGCTTAGTTAAATCTTCACTTGCTAATTCACTGCTTCTATGGTCAGCCCCATGAGCTATATTAGATTCAGCTGCCATTGTAGAACCCTGAATCAGAGCTGATGAAGACGTCTTCTCTGATGATATTGGAACTACTCCTAAACCTGCATACCACTCATCCTCATCAATATTGTCACAATCCTTATTGTCCATTTTATCAATCCGTTCTTCCAAACAAACAATAGCTTTGTCTTCCTCTTATTATTATACTTCGCTGAGCAAACTCAAACTCCACAAAGAAAGAAACAAATATTTCTATGTGATCCTCAAACCTCCTTGATCCGCCTTCTTTGTCTTAAAAGGTCCAACAAAGCTCAATTATTATTCCGATTTTTCTCCTCTTCTTTTTCCTACATATAATCTTTGCTTACTATAATTATTTTGGTGGCGGGCAGTGGTTGGCGCCATTCTGGAATTTTATTTCAAGTCAACTTTGATAAACTTGTAACCCGACTAGAAATAAAGATTTTAAGAATAAAATTGGGAAGAACTGGCTATATTTTGATTCTGTTCTGCGTGATTTGAATCTTTCAAGGCCTATATCCAGTAATTGTGTTCAGAAGCTTGCTTAATAAGGAGGGCAGAATGAAGAAGGAGGAAGATGAAGAAATAACGGAGTTGACAAGCTTAAGAAACGTATCAGCATCGCTGGACGATTTGGAGGAAAGCTTTGAGGGAGGTAAAGTAGTGAGTTGGAGTTGTGGCCGGAGAAAAAGATATGAGAAATGCAAGAACGGAGACCTGGTGGTTTTGTTTGGAGGATACGAGATGGTCATACAGGTTTTTCTGGAAGAAAATGGAAGAACACAGACCAGAAACGGAGTTTTCCTGCATAATGATATTATTGGAAGACATTTTGGGAGCAGAATATTTGATACATCCAAATCAAAGTGGATAGTAGTCTTGAAACTTTGTCCTGAACTTATTTCAATTTCGCTCAATCATCGTACCCAAATACTCTACCAGGCTGATATTTCATTAATATGCGTACTCTTGGATGTTTCCCCTGGAAAGAATATTATTGAGGCTGGAACTGGAAGTGGGTCACTTACTGTTTCATTATGTAGGTCAGCAAATCCTGGTGGAATTATTTATACTTTTGAGTATGATCAGAAACGCCACTTGGAATCTATCCAAGACTTTCAAAAATATGGCATCTCCAATGTAGTCTGCCAACATAGAGACGTATGTAAAGATGGTTTCAAATCTCCTCTTTTAGATGTTACAAAAACCGTTATTCATGGAGTCTTTCTTGATCTTCCTTCTCCATGGATTGCCATTAAGCATGCGGACCAAGTTCTCCAAAAAGGAGCAAGTATTGTTATTTTCTCACCATGCATTGAACAGGTATCCAAGAATTGCAATGAACTTAACTCGCTTAAATATATCCACATAAGAACTTTTGAAGTGCTTTACAAACCTTGGGGAATTGTTAGAGGATCTTCAAAAAAGTTCCCTACAAAAGGTCTAAGGTATCAACTTCCAATGAGGGGCCATACAGGTTATTTGTCTTTTGCCATTAAATCCTAAGACGAAAGCTCATCGTAAAAACACCACTTCCATTCTTTCTTTGGCTTGTTACCATTTAAACATTATATACTAATACTTTATATAATTTATTAATTAACTTCAGAAAAAAACTGTTTTTTTCTGTTCTAAAAAATTATTTTTAAATGTAAACCCAATCACTTTTTTTTTATTCCATTTTAAATTTTCAGTTGAAAATTGCATGCATGCAATTTGAGACAGGAATTTTTTCAATACGTTACCGAAATACCAACGACCTTCACATTGCTTTGTTTTCCTTAAGAATTGTTTTTCCTCATGATCTTCTTTTCAGCCACTGATCATTTGTGGGTGCGTTAATTTTAGCAAAAATAAGTATCAATTATAGTAAAAGTAAATCCCCAAGTTTATTTATGTATATATTAAACCCTTTTTTTCCATTTTTATGCACATTTTATCCCGCCTTGCTATAATTCTGTTTAGGCGGGAATATTGATTTTTAAAAATACCATGACATTAAAATGTATTAAATATATTCAACAAGAATAAATCTGAATTTCAGAAAGTATATGAGTTGCAAAATAACTCAAGTTACCAAGGATATTAGTAGGATTATCCAACATTTTTCTTGTCCGAACCTTCGTTCATACTTTAACAGAAATGTAAGTTGAAATCTTTCGTAATTCCATCATTAATTGAAGCCACTCTTCCTTAAACAAAACTGGAATTTACTTTTCTCTAATCAATTCATTCCTTCCTTCCAACCCTTATCATTATTTTCACACTTCCTCTTCTTTTTACACCCTAAGTTCCTTGCACTTTATAATAAGTACCATGTGAAGCTTAACAAAGATCTCAAAACAAAGAATGAATTTTGTAATCAACTTAATGATTACAGAGAAATGCTTGAAAGACAAACCACCATTAATAATATGTACTACACTGGAAAGCTCAATGTCAATAGATGATAAGTTCTAGTCATCATAATTCTTTATATTTACATAGCTCAACCACAGCTCTTCTCTCACTTTCTCACTCTTTCGCTCTTTCATTCTTTCTCCCTCACTCCTCCCCTCCCTATATTTATTTCTCTCTTTCCCTCTCGCTCCCTTTTCCTCACTCTCACACACTCTTTCTTTGCATCCCTCATTCGTCTCTTCACTTTCCCAATTCTTATTTTTTTCTCTAGAATTTTCACATAAGCACGTCTAATCTTTATATTCTTAATACACGTAAAATTTGAATAATACTAAAATTGGGCTTTCCCGCCCAATCGACTCTGACTTATTCTCGTTACATTTCAAACGTTTATATAAATATTATATATAAAAAGGTATTCTGAGCGTGAGATAGATAGATAGAACATATAGATTAAAGAGGAAAACTTCTTGCATTGATTTGGTAAATTCTATAGGTAGTAATTGGAAGTTGGAACACAAATTTGAGATTGTGGAAACTGCTCTCAAAATTTAAATAATCTAAAAGTTATGTGATCTACCAATCCCACACACCCAAAGCTGGTTGTTTAATTCTTACCAATATATTACTGAGAAACTTAATAACTATTGGTTGAATAAATACTGAATATTAAGATTTCTTATATGAAGCTTTGAAAGTTGGATAGCTTAATTTGTCAAATAAATAATGAGTAATTTATGTATTGAACCAGAAATTGAAGGATGGAAGGAATTTTTAGATGAAAAACTTACAGGAAATATACTTAATACTGGTTACTTATGTTTGGAAATCCCAGAAAGTTTCAAATTATCAAAAGTGACCCCTGAAAACAGCTCAAGTTACCAATATAGTGTAATGTACACTCCTTGTGATATACGAGAGCTGGCACTTTACTCTGGAGAAGATCAAGGGAAGTACGTCTCACAACTTTTGAAACTGGTATTTGAAAAGTTACTTAAACTTGTTGGAATCAATGACATCTTTGTTCATAATAACTCTAAGTTCACATTTCAAAGTTTCAGAGAGTGTAAGAAACCCAAACTAGTGGAAGAAAACTGTGAACAAAGTAAATTAGATCCATTCTTGAAATCAGAACCATCTTCAAATAATGATAACAAAACCAAAGAAGAAATTGAGTGGTTCCTTTGTAGAACTGTGAGTGTAAATAGTCATAGCCTTCCATTATCTACACCAATCAACTGGATTAGCTGCGAAGATATTGAACATATCCTTCATACTGTAAAAGATGCATTCCACCTACATGACATGTTTTATTTATGCTTTCCATTGAGACTGAAACACTCATGTACGCATGAAGATAAGGATAGAATTGGAATAAATGTGTCTGCTCAAAAAGAAATGGTAATTTTGTTGACAGAAAAGTTTTCTGAATTTTCAAACCATGTCAAGAAAAGTATATACTTTAATAGTTTAGTTGGTGAAGATCTTGAGGGAGGAGAAATTAACGCTGGAACAAATTCCAAGGTTGAACAAGTGAAACTGATTGAATCAAAGAATTGGAATAGATACTTTCCTATGAACTCACTTCGTGTTGGACTCTTTATGACCTTAAAGATTTCAACTGTAAATTTGTTTAAGATGAATCCTGGACTCTTTCAAACACCGCTTTTCATTAATCCCTTTTATAACTCTACTTCTTGTCCTTCATGTTACTTTTCATGGTTAAGACTTATTAATTCTGAAAATGATAATTGCAATAAGTCCAAAAATTCCAGTAGTTTCGATGACATTGAGAAGGTGCTGAATGATGAAGAAATGCTTATTCTTGCTCTGGAAACCAAGGTTCGGATATTTCTAAATGGTTCATCTCCAGAAGAGGAGTATATCAAAGTTAGAAAAATAATTCCAAAGAGTACTGAAACAAATGGAGAATTAGCTGAAAATATACCAAATACTTATGCAGGTGAAGCAATTTGGCCGGGAATAACCTCTAAAGGAGCATTTAATCCAAAAGTTTTGATTGGACTAATCAACGCTAACTCTATGGTTCTTGGAGCAAAATTAGTTGATGGATCCCACGAAAATGAATATGAAAGTAGTAATGATGAAATGAATACTGAGAATCAAACCAATGTTGAAAGTCGAGTGTCTATAAATGAAGCTGCCGATCAATGGACCCAGGGAGGAGAGATTGTCTTTCAAAGTAAATACAGCGACCTTGAATTGTATGAGAAGAATTTAGAAGACTTTATTTTTGAGAAAATCCATGACGAAGATCTTAATTGTTGTGGATCAAAAAGAAAAGAGGAATTTCCGAATGATATAACCATAGGAAGTACCAGATTAGTTAAAGTTTGCAGTAAATATACAATGGTTCCATACTTTGGATCTAGGAACATTGTAAAAATAAATGATTCTCAAGTAAATGGATGTTCTGCTTTAGGAATTTCACTTAATAAAAAGAATACGAACAAAAATATCTCAGTGAACCTTCTTTCTCAGATATGCAGTTATTTACCTCTAAGGGACTTTTCAAATTTCAGATTAGTTTGCAGAACTCACTGCTGTCGTACAATCTTTAACTCTTATGTTCAAAATTTGACCTTATTTGAATCTGATTTATACTTACCAATTCTTGGTCAACTTTATCCGCTTTTATCAAAAGCTAAATCTATTTCAGTTATTCAAACCTCTGATGAGAAGTTCAATCACTTTGAAATGTTTAACTCAGATTTTAACGGCAGTTTTGTTCATTTTTATTCTCAATGTTGCAGAATTCCTCCGATTGCAATCCAGTGTCTAGCTGCTTATACGCCTAAAGTGAAGAAAATGATCTTTACCAACCATTCCAATGCTAACCTTGCGAAAATAATCTCAAGAGCTTCTGGAAGAAAACCTGAGACAATTGTAATTTCCCAAAACTTCACAAACCATCAGCCCCCAGGAATTAACTATAACGCTGATGAAAATCATGAAAATGATGGAGAAGAACAAATTAGTCAAGAAATCATCCATTCTTTAGAAAACTCCGGCCAAACAATTAGTTTCCCAAATGATTTTAATGGTGGTAGTACTGCTGGTGATAGTGGAGATGGAATTGGTGATGGTAATATTGACAATAATGCTAATGGTAGTAATGGAAATGGAGGCATTATTAGAAGTAGCATTAGTATTACTAATAGCAATAACCAAGATATGAGCGAAAATACTCAATTTTCCAATTCAAATCTATCAAGTAATCCAGGTCAAAGCTCACAAGAAACTGAGCTGTCCAATACTGATCAATCACTATTACTCAACTTGCAGACATTTCCAGAAAGTGTAGCTTCAATATCACCAAGTCTCATAGAAATCCATATAATTGGAAATATTGAATCATCTAACAGTCTTCCAACAAGTCTATTCAGAATTCCAATAACAGCTCCTTTCAGAAAACTCATTAGGTATTTTAGAGATGTTGCATCTATTCATGAAGGTATTATTGACCTATACATTCTTAGATATGGAATCAAAGATAGACTTATCCCAGACTTATCTCCAATCGACTATGGTATACTAAGGGGGCCAACTGTATTGTTTGCAATCGGCTATAAAACGCTTCAATACTCGCAAAAAATATGGATTTCTCTTTTTTTGGTTGGTTCTGTACATTTTCCATATCTTCCAAAACTCAGGTTTAACGCATCTATGAGCACTCCCTTTTCAAGATTGGCAGAAAGCTACTCAAGAAACGTTAATATTTCTGTAACAGATGTAATGTTCATATATAAAGACTCTGAAATTGACCTCAATCTCTCCCCCCATGATTACAATGTTTCTGAGAATGACACAATTGAAGTCATTCTCAGAACCAGGATTAATAATATTGATAATATTAGCAATTCAATCGTCTCCAATTTCAATCATGGAAACAACATCCCTTAAATATTTTACAAATATTTCAATTCTACCACTAATCTTGTGTTTATCTACCCATTATTACTTTCCCAATATTTTTTTACTTCTTTTTTCCCAGTTCCATTATATTCACTCCAATATTTTACATACAAGTTCTCTCTTTTTACAACAAACTTAATTCTTTTTTATCAAATTTTTACCAACACTTAATTATCTTCTCTATCATTTCCCTATTTTGTACACATTCTGCTTGCATGCAAATTCTTTTACAACTGCTTCCACTTGCAATTCGCATGCATTTTCACTCATTACGTGTACTTTTATTATGGTACCCCACATCTTGGCGCTCAATTGCGTGTCAATAAAAAATTAATTTTTTTTTAATATTTAAATTTGGAAAATTAGCTAAAAAGTGTATTTTTTTTTTTAGAGAACAAAGTAGTCTGAGGAAAGAAAAGCGAAAAGAGAGTAACGCTTCTAAAGCTCTAGATACTTTTTTGTGGAATAATTTAGAACAAAAGGAATTCAGTTTTTCCGAGATATTTTAATTCAAACTAAATCAACAAAAATAAAAAGGGGTACTAACTCTCAATAATAAGACTGCTTTAATTGAAACTTTCTTAACTGGAAGAAATTTTTCTACAGGACTGATTGAGTCATTTCAAAACGAACTAAATAACTTGTGAAGTCCTACTTTGAATTTTCCAACTACTTTTATACCATTCAGCTTATATTGTTAATAATGAATGTGGATGACTTAAACTTTAATATAGAAACTGTAAATTTAGATTCAGAGCTGGAATTTGAGACTTTTAATAGGAAAACTCACGTTGAATCTCAGCTTTTGAAGAATTCTGGCTATCTGGGTAGACTCGATGAGCTTGAGCCAGGAGCTTCTATAGGTGGTGAAATGGGCAAGTCTTATATGGATAGTCAAACTCAAAAGGGAGCAGAAAGCGAGGATTTAGTCTCTAGATTTCTTGGATGGTTTAATCCAGTTAACTGGCAAGTACTTAAAGGACACTTTGACGTCACCACTGAAGAAATCAAGCAGAGGTTAATTAACATTGCATTAGCCGCATTTTCAAAAGAAAGTATATTGAAAAATATCAGTACATTTATTACAAATACAAAAAATCCTGCAATTAGTGGAATTTCTGTTTTTCCGCATAAAGGACAAAGTGATTTGTTTGAAAATGGCTTTGAGCTTTTTTACTGTAAAAATCTCGACCAAAACAGACGTAGCGATCTTTATGGACCTTTTTGGCTAAATATAACTCTGGCTATGTTAATTGGTACTTACTCAACCATTCTTCCACATCTTAAATCCAAGTATGTCTTAAACCCTGACATTACTCGTCTTACTATGTCTTTCTCATATATATTTACCAGTCTTGCTATAACTTGCTCCATTATTTACGGAATCCTATTATACAACAGAGAAAATCTTCCAATAACTTTGATTTTCACGATATATGGATATAGCTCATTGATGTACTTTCCTGGGATCTTACTTATCATGCTGTTTAACCAAAATATTTTAAACTGGGTATTTCTGAGTACATCATCTCTTTTCAGTATGATGTTTCTCTATAATTCTCTATTTATTAATGGAAGCAGAACTCATACCCACTCAAACGTGATCTTCTGTATCGTAATCCCTAATCTCCTCCACATTATCCTGCTAAAATCTCTTTTCTTTTAGGAATTGGAACTTTAAATCTATATGAGAATCTGAATTGAAAAGTATCCAGAGAATGTTATGCGAGAGGAATAAAAGGAGGGGTAAAGGAAAAGGGAAAGGGAAAGGGAAAGGGAGAGGAAGAAAGGGTGAAATAATAAACGAAAATAGATATAATATACAGACCTATAGATAGGAATGTATGTAGGTAAAAGAATATGCTTTAAATAGTATACCTAAATAACGATATTATTGTATATATAGCATTAACACAATGCCAAAGCTTAAATGTTTCAAACTTTTTGCTAAATTGAATTGCCACGTGTTAACCCTGTTTGTTAATCTGCTCCACCAGCTCCACTCATCCCTGCTCTACTCCAGGAAAACCGAAAAAATTGACTGAATAACATTAAAGTGTTGTACAATGTTTGCACGGAAGTAGTTTGTTGCTACACTTGTATCTCAAATATTTCTTGTAAATATTAGCGATAATCTCCTCTTTGTCTTTTCTAAGTTTATTGAACAATACAAAAGAAGCTATCTTTCTACTCCTCTGCTCTTCTAACAACATGAACTTCTCCAACAACCTCAGTGGAATCAGCATCACTGTCTTTCCAGAAACTTTTGATCTCACATATGATCCATGTGGGCATTTTGCTGAGCCCAGAGCAATATCTTTTGACCAGTCCTGTACTCTGTTTGTAGATTTGTATGATCCATTTTCAAGACTAATAGCTTGAGAGGAATGCGAGTCAGATACATTATGAAGCTGAAGAAGCATCTGTTCACTTGCGTTTCCATTTCTCTGAATATCTCTTTTAATATCTGTAAAGATCGACCTCCAGTTATGATCAAAATCTATTGTAGAGCTTTCGTTCTCATTAAGAATCCCAAACTTATCATCATGAAGTTGGGTTTGTTTCCTTTGAAACATTTGTGTAGGATTTTTATGCTTCAAGTCGAACTTTGCTATCAAACTATTGAACATCCTAGTGCTAGTCAAGCATACCTCGCTCTCATTCGCAATTTCGGTCTTCATAATCTCGTAAATAACCTTTGACTGCCTTAAAGAAATATCTAGAATGCCATATAAACTTCCAACGCACTTTAAACACATGCTTTTGCTCAAATTCAGGCACTCAACACGAGCTCCAGTCTCGAAACCCAAAGTATCCACTTGCTTGAGCTGTTCCTGCTTAACTGATTCAATAGCCTCGTCCCCATTTTCCAAGGAATAATAGTTCCTAAGCAGAGAGTTCTCTTTGTAGATACACTCAATCAAAGCACTAAGAAGTTCAGGAGGAAACAACTTCACTCGGCCTTCCCAGAACAAAAACGGATCCAGAAACTTATTACCTTTTAGTTCCTCCTTACTCTCTTGCTTTTCCTGCTTTCCCTCCTCCTCTCCAACCTCAGAATGTTTGCAATACAAATTCTCATAGCTCCAAAACTTAATGAATCCACCAGAGTTATGACACAAAATCTGCTCTAAGTCATCTCCGTGAACATAGCACATCCACCACTCGTTAGGAATCGCCAGAAACCCACCAAATAAGTAGTCCTTAACCAACTCATTGTCGTCATCTCTTGAAGCCTCAAGTCTCTTCGTCCACTCCTCTCGCCACCTATCTATAGATGGTCTCAATATTACATTCTTTAAATAAGTTACATTCTGCTTCCTCAAATTCAAGACGCTCAGCTTCTTCAAAATTAAATTCCTTTCGCACTCCTGCAGACCAAAATCCCCGCCCATTGACATTCCTGACACCAAACCCATACTCGTGTCCACATTGTTGCATGCGTTCGTAATGCCGGTATTGCATGTGGGCATATGTGGCGCCCAATCCTTTCTTTTATAAATAAGCATATATCCCGTTCTGGTAACCATTCTATTGATATTAGAGTTGTTGCAAAGAGAGAACTTGGGGGTCCATTCTTGAACTTCAGTATCATCAAAATGGACCCACTTCCACCTTTTTCTGAAGCGGTTGCATTGTTCAGAGGTATTAGAGTCTAGGATGAAGTCGAGCTTCTGGGAGGATAGCTTTGATTTGGAAATCAGGTTAGTTGGTGCTTCTCCTCCCTTGAGGCCCTTTTCCTCAGAATTTTGAAAGTTTATCAGTGGAAGATGAGCGGTTTGACCTGCATCCGCTTTGCCTAACGAAGATGAGTTATCTCTGGGTTGGTTACATGCAAAAGGCTGCTGAAGAGAAGTAATTTGCATTCTCATCTGTTCCTGCTGTTTTTGAAGTTGGAGCTGGAGCTGGAGCTGGAGCTGGTTCTGAATTTGAGTCTGTTGGTTGTTTCCTTGGTTTAATATGGAGCTTAATATAAGGTTTTTGTTGGCCTCCAGAACTTGTCGGCCCTGAATTAACTGCAAGTACTGAATGTAATGACTGAGAATTGCGTTGTTATTATTACCATTGTTACTACCAAAAATATTTGCTTCACTTCCTATATTCGGAGTCGACGATATGCTCGATAATCCCTGGGATTCCTGGATCTTTGAAGGAGTTATTATTGTAGTGGATCCTTGAGAGGACTTCACAAGGGTTGAATCATCAGAGCCTTCATCAATAGATTTAGCCTTAAATCCTTCTTTTGTAGTCTCCCTGCTAACCAAAAGACTGTCTTCTTTGCCTTTAATGAAGTTTGTGTTTTCAGTCTCTGAGCCTGGAATTAACTGTGATTGCAGACTGCTTTGCTTATTATAATAAATCAAGTTATATAGGTTCTGTAGTTGGAGCTGTTGTTGAATTAAAGGAGAGCTTAGGCCAGACAATCCATTTAAAGTAGGTAATCCTGCACCTAATTGTGGCATAGGATTTAAAACTCCAAGAGAAGCCAACGGAGTGAGAGAAATTGGTGATACCTGGTTTAAGGCTGTCATCGGGGTCACTGGAGAAGTAACTGAATGCATTATGGGTGTCTCACTCAAGCCTTCGCTCTTCTCTACAGAGGAATGGCCAGTATTCCCCGTGGTAAAACCTGTTCCTCCCATCCCTTCATTTTTTGCCCCTCCAAAAATGAGGTTTTGTTGCTGAAGTTGTTGCTGTTGGATTTGCTGTTGAATTTTTTGTTGGATTTGCTGTTGTTGCTGTTGTTGGAATTGCTGCTGCTGGAGCTGTTGCTGTTGCTGTTGCTGCTGCTGGAGCTGTTGCTGCTGCTGGAGCTGTTGCTGCTGCTGGAGCTGTTGCTGCTGCTGTTGCTGTTGCTGGAGCTGTTGCTGTTGCTGCTGCTGGAGCTGTTGCTGCTGCTGAATAATCAGCTGAGCAATTCTGTACTTGTTAATCAAGTCCAGGGGCGGAGAGGCGGAAAAAGCCTCACTTTCAGGCTTAGATCTCTTTGAATCCTCACCTTGAGGCTTTGCTAGCATAGCCTCTAGCTTCTTGAGGCTGTTTGGCTTCCTACCCCTCTTCTTTTTAACAACAGCTGCCTCCTCTCCAAGATTTGATGTCAAAAGAGCTTTGGACTCCAAGTCATCTAACTTGGGTTCCAGAAACCTCATTATGTCATCTCCATTGTTAGCCTCAGTGTCACTTAAATACTGGAAATCTTTCAAAGATGCGGTATAGTGGCCACTCATAGCCGACTGTCCCTGATGCTCAAGTATACCAATAAACTCATACTCGTAAAACTGCTCATCCTGAGGATCAACGTCCGTGACACCAGTGTCGGGCTTCCTCTTCCCACTATAGTACTTTTTAAGGTTCAGAATGTGTGGAAAGTCAACCGGAACAGAAACCTTCTTTCTAGCTTTAGAAACTGAATCGTAGCAATATCTTTGAAGACAAACATGGAGATAAGGGGGAAGCCTGTCAATTAAACACTTCTTTATAGCGTCAGTCTTAAGTTGGCACTTCTCACACATATACTTGTTCTCATCTGTCAGTAGCTCCTGTTTAAAGAAATTATCAAAAGCCCGCTCCAACTTTAAAGTGCTATTCATAGAATGTCCAGAAGTGACCTTCTTCTGACTGGAGTCCTTCTCCTTTGACCTCTGCCTTATCCTTTCTTCCCCATCATCCACCAATCCTTTTACGTGCCCAGAATCACCCTCCTTTTTTCCAGCTCCACTTCCAGTAGTATCCTCAGAATCACCCCTCTCCTCTATTCTATTAATTAAAAGTTGAAGTCTGAGTTCATAGAAATGATCCTCTATTGACGTCTTATTCTTGCAGGAAATACACTCTATTGTATAACTCAAAGTGCCTCTAAAGAGTTCTGGGATGAATTTGCTCGCATCCTTGCCCAATGATTTCCCCGCATCTCTATTAGATAATTTCGAAAGTGACTGGAGCTTTGCCTCCAACAAGCTAAGCAACAAGACCGCGAATTCAGTAGCGTCCTCCTGGTTCTCAGTACTTATCCCCAGTGTCTTTACAAAACCTATCGGATTTACAACAGAAATCCTACCAGTCTCCATTTGTCTGAAAATCTTTTGAAGCTCCAAAATCACATCAAACGAAGATGGAGAAGGGAGAGGAGAAGGATGAGGAGGAAGAAGAGAAGGAGCAAAAGCCGCTCCGACCTCCTGCTTTTCCACAGTAGAGTTGACATTTGAATCTATAACATTTGGTAAAATCATCGAACTCAGAGAACTTTCGCCCTCTATTGATTTGCTTCCTGCAGATTTTGAAAAAGAACCAACTGAGCTTTGAATTCCGCCCATACCCCTTAAGCTTGCAATCTGACTACAATCCACACGCAAAAAAGTTGATCTGAAATCCAAATTCATAAATAAATACTGTAAATACGACCCCATATAACATGTCGCTCCCAAATTCTTTATCCCAGAATATACATACTTCTGAACCTTTTCATTCCCTCCTCCATCCTGGTTCGTGAAACTACTACCGAAGTGCCTTGTACTGGCTGACTGGTTCAAAAATCGTAGCCCCTGAGAATCTATCCCATGTGGTGACTTGTTTTCCCCCTCAAGCCCAAACCAGTCCTTTAGAATGTTCTTCCTCCAAATTCCTTTTGTACTTCTTGGGGCATTCTCACTTATCATGTAGCAGCCAAACGGGTTTAGTTGCACATTACAGTCCAGAAGCACCAGCTGAGGATTATATAGATTGTAAATGTATAAGCTTTGAAGAGAAACATTATGCTTTTCTTGTTTATTTCCTTCCTCAGAAAGAGAATCTAAACCCTTTGAATTGTTATCATGAGGTCTCTTCTGAGACTTATTCCCATAGCATTCTTGCCTCATAACTTCAACGTTGAAGCTCCCACACTCTGGAATTCTTCATATAATAACTTTAGTGTAATTGGCCGGGCCACCACCCAGTCCAGGATGTTGGTTCTCTCAATCTCCTATATAATGTAAGACTTTTCTTCAGTGAAGACTAAGTGACCAATTGCTTGTTTCTTCTAACTTTTCCATAAAAAAAAATCACTTTCCTAGCTTTTGTGAGATTATTTATTTTTTAGCCCTTTTGTGTACATTTTTCACAAACTGCCTTTTGCCGCCTATTTCGTTATTTTTAAATACACCGGTATGTGACAGTATTCCAATACCGGTGTTACAAATTTTGATATCTTTTTTCATGCAATTTTAATTTTAAATAAAACGAAAAAAAGAGGGCTGAAAGATTTCAAGAAGAAATTGTGGCCTTCAGTATATTCTAAAACAGAAAGAGGTAGAAATAGATTTTAAATTTATGATTTAAGCCATTATAAAAAGAAAAAAAAAAAGATTATACATCTAATATCACACTGAACTCTATTGTTCGACTAACAGGGTATGAACAAAAATCTTAATTCAGAATAGCAGTAGAAAGAAAAAAGTGATGACTTAAGAGGGCTTTTTAGAAAATAATTGAAACTTTTAAAACTCTCTCTATCCAGCTTTAATATATATATAACAATCCCAATAATCATGAAATACCCCATTAATGAGAGGGAACGAAAAATGCATGGGATGGATTAACTCTGAGAGGCAAAAATACTTATTACAAACTAATCTTAAGTATTTAATGAGTTAATTCAAATTATATTAAGTTTAAACAGAGTAAATTCATCTAGATCACCAATATTTGAGGGTCCAAATCCTTAAAATATGGATGATCCATAGCATCTCTTGCGGAAATCCTCTTATTTGGGTCAAAACAAAGCATATTAGAAAGCAAATCAATTCCCTCTTGACAAAAACCAGGAATTATCGAGTTCCAAGGCTTCTTTTCAAAAACCTGAAAAGTTCTTTGTTTCCATAACGGTAGCTCCTGAACTTGTGGCCACTCACGAGGATTAGGGGTTCCTAGAATCGAAAATATCTTCGGAAGCTGATCATCATCAGTTATACCAGGGAAAAGAGGCTTTCCTGTAATCATCTCAGCAAAAATACATCCAATACTCCAAATGTCAACAGAAGTTGAGTATTTTTTACTACCCATCAAAACATCTGGAGCCCTATACCAAAGAGTTACAACCTCATGAGTATAGCTCCTAACAGGAATTCCAAATGCCCTTGCAAGTCCAAAATCAGCTAGCTTAAGTGCCCCATCGCTATTAATCAAAAGGTTTTGTGGCTTTAAATCCCTATGCAATATCCTATGTTGGTGGCAGTGAGCAACCCCTCTCAAAAGCTGATATAAATATAGTTTTATCTGACTCTCTTGTAACCCTGTCTTGTTTTCATCCAGTACTTTCTTCAAGTCTTTCTCCATGAATTCAAAAACTAAAGTCAAACACCTTTCAGAGTGAATGACATCAACCAAGCTCACAATATTGGGGTGGTGAAGCTCTTTTAAGAGTGATATTTCACGAATTGCCGTGGAAGGAATTCCCTCATCTTCAGCATCCAAACGAATTCTCTTCAATGCTACAATTCGGCCCTGACTATCCTTGGCCTTATAAACCACCCCATAAGTCCCTTCCCCAACCTTCTCCAGCTTCTGATACTTTTCCATTAAATACAGAAATCCGAAAATATACCTCCTTTTAGAACGCTCTATTGGGATTATCAACCCCCTTATATGCCAAAATTCTCTTATTGTCAAATTACCTCCTTTTATTACCGCCCTATTCCGCTGCCTTTCCTCCCTGCCCCTAACCCCTCACCTATGCAAAACTCTGCCTCATGTTTTGGCGCCAAGCTGGCTACATACCTTTTTGACATAAAACTTAGTTAAGAGAATTCTAATAATAAGAATTGAGTGAGAGTTTGGGTAGCTTTGATTTATATTTAAGTGTAAATATCTATATTTTCCAATTGACTGTTATGACGGACATTCTTGGAGCTCCCCTTTGTTCGTTTAGAGATGACCTCTGGCTGGGGAGGTTTACTTTAACTCCAGAGAACGCTTTAGAGTATTTTTATTTGTCTCCATTTCATGATCCAAATAGTCTAAATATCCAGAGAAAACTTGGAAAGCACACTGAGTAAGTTTCTTGTAAGAATAATGCGCAATGCTTTAGTTTGAATTATTCATCACTATAACTTTTAATGTATTATTACCAAAAATTCAATTTCACCCCATTCCGTATCTTCAGTGTTACTGAAGGATTTGAATATAGAATAACTTATATCAACGAAGAAGGCCTCGGGAATGTTCCACAGCCTCCTGGGTCTACTTGGAACACTCCAAACCAATTCGGAATCTTCATAATCCAAAAGTTTTTCATTGAATTCCAACGTGAGATTCCTCTCAACATCTACTATATACTATCAGGTACCATTTACGAAGCTCCAACTCTTAGTAACGTCTTCCTTCACAGAACAGCAGAGGCTTTCCTTAGTATGGAAAAGGCATTCGATGCACTGAGTGAAATGGCTAGGTTCAGTCTTTATGAAGGGTATACCTGGGACAATCTTGAACTCGCCTCAAAAATCAACTCTAATATAGAAAATGCTGGTTCAAAGAATACTAATAATGATGAAGAGGAAAACTTAGGTATGTTTCTTCTTACATTCTCTTATTGTATTTTTGTTAAACTCCCTTACTTTAACTAACTAACCCATTTAAACAAATCCTTAATCATTTAGTTGAAATAAGATATTCATCCAGTAGAAATCCCAAAATAGATAATATTCTCATGTCAACCAAAAAGGAACTTATTGAAAATATTAAAAATTTCGAAAAGTCAAAAAGTTAACCCATCCTCAGTTAAATCTTCATTTAAAAAGTATATATACTCTAATTATTAATTTACTTACGATTTTTCTTTATCTTTTTATCACTTTGTAATAATTCGACTTTGACACTTAACTCTTGCCAATACAACTTAAACTGCGGAACAGTACTTCATCCATCAGAAGTTAACCAATCGTACCACTTCAATATAAACAAACCAATCCCAACCCTTGATTATTTATTTATCTTAATATATCTTTTAATCTCCTCTTTCCCCAATCTCTTCCAACTTTGAAAGATTCCCATGCTTAATACTTTTATTCACAACTTTTGGCGCCCAAATGTGAGGTCTGGATTCTTTATTTCGTGGAGAGAAGTTTAAAAAAGTGGAAAAAAAAATAACTGAGTAGATAAAAAGAATACTTAGGGGTAATCTAAGAATAATTATGTCATATGAGGCTTTTTAAACATTCGATTGAATGATTTTTTCTCAGAATTTTTGAACCGATCATACCAGGTAATTAAAAAGTCGTTACTCAAAAATAAATTAAACTCTGAATTTTTTTACTTATAAATATCAAATTGAATCAGTGAAGAAAATGGGCCTCAGATTTTCCACAGTTTCCTTGGCATTTGCTGCATCACTTTTTACAGTGCAAGCTGTAATAATGTACCTTTGGATGTATCAAGATACTCTCTTGTTTTTAATGTTTTTAATTGGAGACATACCATTACTAATGAACTTTTTACTTAGAAGACATGAGTCAAATAGTGCTATTTCTGGGGGTCTCCAGTGGTTTTGGTATAGTTTGATATTAACCCTTAAAATGGTTTTTTTAGTTTGGCATAAATCATTTGATACCCATGCAGACACAACACTTATAGATAGATTACCATATACACTGTTTCCTTCTTCAATCATCCCAACAATATTGTTTATTACTCCAGCAATTTATATTCTCTTGTCTTTTAGAGCTGCTCCACAATTATATGGTTCGCCAATTTATGTACTTTCAACAGAAAGTCTATTGCACTCGGATTTGGTTACACATGTTCTTTTAGACCTGATTGATATACTTGTTCAGATGCAACATGAACAATATCCAGCAAGTCTATTAATACACTCAACTTGGATTTATATGTACTCAGGTATTGTTTTGACTTTGGTGCTGTTTTTCCACGGTTTATCCTTCCCCACAAGCGGTGGAGAACCAACAATTTCTCAGAGACAGGGTGGAGATGTTTATATAGTAAGAAAGCATGCAGCTTTGGTTGGTATATTTTTAGTTGATATTCCACTTTTGATTCTTAGAATATATATTTGGCTTCATTTTCCAGTATTTCCAGGGTTTAACCCATGGATTATGAAGAATATACTGTTCATCCCGCTGCAAATTGTAAGGTTAAACCAATGTAGGCTTGCTGAGAAAGAGAGGTCTCATAAATCTCAAAGAGAAAACTTCTTTTCAAGTATTGTAAGCAAGGATGAAACTAGAAGTGGTTCACTCATTAAAAGAGCTATTCCTCCATACAATTGCCAGCAGCCTCAGGTAATACACAGTAAACGTTCTGAAACAAGAAATAACACAGTAGAGCTACCTTTGATTCAAAATAAAGATGACTTCAGTGAGCATTTAAATTTGAGTTCGGATAATAACAATAGCTCAAACTTAAATAATAACTCATCTCAATTTAGAAGTAACTTCCCATCCAAAAATGAAAGCTCTAGCTTGCAAAATATTGGTAGCAATAACTTTTCAACTGGAAATATGCAGAAATCTTTCAATATGAGTATCAGACAAAGAATTTCCAACAATGATGAAATCGGTTACCAAGAAAATGGTTCAGGCCAATTTTCACAAAACCTTTCAAATAAGAACGACCATTCGATTAAAGAAGCCGACTCAGCCATTAAAAGAAACTTTGGCCACATAATAAAAGATATCAATTCTGCCAGGAAAATTCCGGCTCGAAGTTTTTCACTTGGGACAATATTAAAGCAGATAATTTTCATGGTCCAAAGAAGTGGACAGTCTTCATACTTATCTTCAATTCTCGATAACACCTTGAACGTTACTCAATTCCAGAATATCAGGCTTTCTCTTGCTCTTATTATCCCTCTCATTTCCCAAATAGCACTTTCTGTTGTATGTAGAACCCCAGAACAAGGTGGAATGGAAGTTCAGTGTAACCTAAATTGGTTTTTCCCAAGCCTAACCGAAGAAGGGGGATTCTACAAAATGAAGTGTAATGCAACTTACGTTTCATTTATGTGTATTAACTTCGTCTCTTACAACTTATTGTGGTTTGGAATGGCAAAATACTTTGAAGTTTTTTGCGGAGCAATTTACCAACTTGTAATCGTCAGTTCCTATTTCTTTGTAGTACACAGCATAAGGAATGCACAGTTCATCGATCCTTTTCTTTCTGGAATCAATATGGATGTAGGGAATATCTTGGTTTTACTCTGTGTTTGTCCCGCAGTGCTTACTCTCTTATTCAACTATTTCCCTCTTTCCAGTGCGTTTCTTGGAAGGAAACATCTCAGGCTTGCAACTCCATTCTCAAAGAAAAAGTGGATTGTAAACCAAGTTCCTGTTAACACTGAGCAAAAGAACCAAGAGATTGAAATTAACAAGATTCCAAAGGAAAACAAGAGCTTTAGAGATGATGAGGTTGGTTATCTTAATATTGGATCTTGTTTACTCCTTCTGAATTGCAGGTTTGGAATTGCGCCGGTAAGCATGAACGAGCTCCTAATTGGTCCTGATACAATCAAAGGAATCAGACTTATCGACCTTCTACTGTCCACTTTCTATAGAGACGTTTTATTCATTTTCGTTACTAGAGGCATCTTACTTACCCTTTGTTTCACATGGGCATCTCTTGGAGTCTTTGTTTCGCACATA
This sequence comes from Cryptosporidium sp. chipmunk genotype I, assembly GCF_004936735.1. Lineage (NCBI taxonomy): Eukaryota > Apicomplexa > Conoidasida > Eucoccidiorida > Cryptosporidiidae > Cryptosporidium > Cryptosporidium sp. chipmunk genotype I. Next base: position 25,738 of record NW_027125608.1, read on the forward strand.
ACCTTCATGATTTTTTACGGAATCACCTCCCATACTATCAGAATTCTTGCACTCAGAAGATTCGAACTCAAAATCTTATTCCAGAAGATCCTCAGAGACATTGTTAAAGAAGATACCATCATCCCAAATTTTTCAAACCAGTCTTCAATTATTCTTTCCAACTTCAACCAACTATATAGAAATGAAGAATGGAAAAATTCCAGTCTTCAACAATCATTTTTCAAAGACAGGCAAACTTCTATTCAACAAGCTGAACTCCTACAAATTATTAATCAAATCTCACTTCCCTACATTTCCCACAACAACATAGACAAGAAGTACTCCTCTTCTGGATTTTTTTCTTCTCCTGGAAATATCTTGCTTCCATACACAATTGGAACTATTCCTCTTTAAAATTACCCATGTTCTATATGTGTTCTATATTGCAACTTGAATTGATTTTATATTTATATACTCTTTGATTATTAAATATGTATACAGTTTTTTATATTTAACTCATTTTCACCACCAAATGATAATTTTGATTCTAATTATACTCCTATTAATCTATATTCTGCTATGAAATCTGTTTCCACATGTAAATATTTTTTAATTCCTGTCATTGCATGCAAATTTTATGCAAACCATTTTTAATACCGGTTAAACATTTCATAATTAGGCGCCAATTTCCATACACGTCATTCAGAAGTGAAATAAAGTTTTTTTTAATATAAAAAGTGAAAGGTTGAAAGTTGGGTTCTCCTTGCGGGAACCCAATTCTAAAATTGGCTTTAAAAACAGAGAAGATTAGCAAACCCCTGCGTAAGGCTGGTTTCATTCGCCGAAAGGTATAACCAATTTTTTTCCCCCTTTTTTTTATGCTAAAGATGAACTAGATTCGTTTGTAAAATACCATATTCTATCATAATTTTCAAAATTTACTTTAGTTTGTGAATTAATTTAGTGAATTAAAACTTTCCAAGCCAAAAAGAAAGGCTGGAAAAAAAACTATGAGAACTTCAATCAATCGTAGAGTTTGTCTCTTTCTAGATCATATTCGAAGTACTGGACCATGATTCCTAATACAACGTATTATTTGCCCATTATATTCGTTAAGCTGTGACCTTTTCAAACTCATTTTTGTCTCGGCTAGACGTGACATGAAATATGTCAATTCAGCAATAATTAATTGATCCGGGACTTTCAAATTTTTTACAAAATGGAAAATGATACAAAAATACGTGGAGTTCAACCATTAAGCTCATTAAAGCCTGTAAACTCGGTTTCAGCTCTTAAACTTCACAATATAAATCTTATTCTAGTAGGATTCGGAAATGAGCTGAGAATATATTCCCAGGACTTTGAAACAATCCACGATCAATTGGTTTACCATGATTCCCACAATATATATGGAATAAAATACGGAGAAGCAGACAATTTGGTTGCTATATATGGTCTTAACAGAGTAGTTTGGTGTCGTATACAAATTCAGAAATCAGAACAAGGCATTACCAAGTTAAAGGGTCAGAAAATTCATTCTATCAAGGTTGGAGAGTTAGAAGAGTACGACCTTTTCCTTGAATCTACTAATTATATTAAAGGAAAGTGGCTAATTGGGAGCTCTACTGGCAAAATAAGACTTTGCCAATTTGAACAAAAAAGCCAAAATAATTTCATTCCTCGAATTCAAAATCTGATCCTCCCTCAATCTCCAACTCTATATTGCATGAAAGTCCATATATCTTCCGCTTTTGAAGAAGCCATGATTGTTTCTGGATCTGCCTTTTCTACCGTTAATGTTTCAGTGTTGAGCCTTAAAGAAGCAAATATAGCCCAGGAACAAATTCTTAAGGCTCACAATGGAGTTGTATACGATCTCAAGATCCTAGGCGATGGAACTGGGATTCTTTCCTCCTCTGATGACAGAAAGATTATTGTTTGGATGAAAGAAGAAAATCCTACCCAACTTTCCGGCAATACTAAAAAGCTTCAATTTTATCCTAAATATATACTAGTTGGTCATGAAGCTATTATATGGTCTATAGATAGCTTATGGGAAAAAAGACTAATAGCATCTATTTCAGAAGATGGAGACTTATTTGTTTGGAATCTGAATAAAGTTGGAGCAAAATCTTATCTTAAAGTAAATGGAAGTAATGTACAGTGTATTAATGGCCCTGATTCAAAAGTTTCAAAAGCTCACCAAGGAAGAGGAGGAAGAGTTATTCATTCTATGTCCCACTTATTGGACAATAATAAAAACTATTGGTCCTTTATTACCACAGGAGAAGGCGGTGATTTAAAGGTCTGGAAATTTTTTATTGGATACAAACAAGTTAATATCGAAAATGACAAAGTTGAGTTGACTTATGAAAATGATCATTTCGTATTTTCTGAATCGAAAATCTCTCCATATGTAAATAACCAACTGGAAATTGATAATTCAAGTTGTACTTGGTATCAAGGAGCTCATTTGATAGATCAATACAATCTAATAGGAGTTACCAGACAAGGAAATCTAAGCTTTGGAACAAAATGTTTTCAAGATCTTTCAAAGGAGTGGAAAAGTATCGTTATTCAAGATTTAAAAGATATGGTATATTCAATGTCTTGTTTGAATACTGGACACCTCGTGCTTGGATCATCTAGAGGGAAGATTATACATGGGCTGGTAAATTCAATTACAAAGGAAATGGAAGTGAGACAAGAACTTTTCATACCAGACTGGAAAGAAAACATTACGTTTGTACAGTATTTTGCTTTAATAGACAATGAATTTTATTTGGCATTGTCTTCATGTTCTAAAGGATTTGTTGGAGCTTCAGTATCCCAAAAGATTGCTCATTGTTCCAAAGATGAATTCACCAATACATGGATCACGTCAATAGTACCAATAAAAGGGACCCCAAAATATGGGGAATTGAAATGTTTGGATATTATTAAATATGATAATAATACTCAAGGTAAAATAGTATGTGGAACAGTAAGTGGAAACATATTCATATTGAACTTCAAAGTTGTGAGAAAAGAGAATAGTCAAGATGGTCTAGAGATTGAGTCAGTTTCTAAGAGATTAACTATTGTTTTAGAGATTTGGTTATCAAAAGTATTGAGTAATTCTCACAAAGGTAATGTCTCAAGTCTTAGTTGGATGAATAATTTGAATACCAGTATGGTATTCCTCTCAACAGGTCAAGATGGCAAGATTAATCAGTATTCAGTGAAAGAAGAGGCCAGATTAGAGTGGTCACATAGGTGGAATTCTGAATGTGAATATATAGTTAAATGTTTTAAATTAAAGAATAACAGTAATTGGTTAATAATAGGAGCAGTAAAGCATGAGTTATTCTTTTACCTAACAAAGGATAATGTTACGTGTACTCCTATATTACTATTAAAACATAGATTCGGAGGAATTAAGCGTTCATTCCAAATTAATATAAGAAACTACAATGATAAGGATATTTTGGAGGTGATTTGGTGTCAGAAGCCATCAATTAGGGTTGATCAATTGAATATCACAGATATTTTAGAAAACCAAGGCTTTTCAAATAGTTTTTTGACTCCGTTATTAATGAAAAGATCTCTAAACGTGAATCCTCCTTCCAGACTAATTCATTCTTCAGCTTGGATGAGCAATAGTATAGTGGTACTGGGAGGAGAGGACCATATTGTGAGATTTTATGACATATCAAACCTGTCAAAAATGTCTCTTGTACATTCAATTAGACTTTTGGATCCCATTAGGAGACTCAAAGTACTAAATATTAGAGAAAACGTACATATTCTAATGATAACAGGAGGGAGACAGATGTTCCATATATTTGAGATTAGGCAAGGAGAGAGTCAGAGTAATATTGTGATCAGAGCAGCTTTTTCTAATAATAATGACAAGAAACAAAATAATTGTAGACTTATCTCACTTGATTATATACTTTATCCAATTTCAATAGGTAAAAGTTATAAGCTATTTGTAATAGTGGGCTCAAGTAAAGGGGAGATTCTGGTATTTTCTTTTCAGTTATTAGATTTGGGGGAAAAGTTGGATTTGAACTTGAAGAAAGTTTTTACTTTAAATTTGACTTTTGTACCTTTCTCAATAAAAGCAGAGAATGATTCAGGAGAGATTCTGGTACTAGTAGGACTTTCAAATGGGACTATTAAGGTGCTTAAGAGCTCAAATTTGGGAATCAGTACAAATGAATTTAGTTTAGATTTGGTTTCTAAGTTTGAGATAAAAGCTCACAATTCTGGAGTAAATTCTGTAATTTTATTGGACGGGAGGAATAATGATTTCAGATTAATTGCATCATCCGGGCATGATCAAAAGATTTCGGTTTCAAGAATAATGGAAACTGACGAAAAAGAAGGAAGTATAATGGTGGATACAGTCTTATCAATTTCGAATGCTCATTTTTCCTCCATTAGAGACCTTTGTTATGATCCAATAAGAAGAATTCTATATTCGATTTCATGGGACCAAATGCTTAAGTCTAGTAAATTTGACGAACTAATGCTAAATATTGTGGATACAAAAAAGTTTCCAATTTCTATTTGGGATCCAAGTAAGTTTCGTGGAATGTCTACAATTTTCGTTTATTTCACTTAAATTTTAGGTTGCATTTCAATTTCTAAGGATAATGATAAAATATTAATTTCAGGAGGTTCAGGATCCTCTCAGTTATTTAGACTTGTTTAAATGACTAAAATTAATATTAATAAGATAAAAAATGGATTTTCCACATGAATTTGAGCTTATTGTAGAAAAATTGCAATAGCTTATTTCCGTTATTCGTTTTAGCTTATAATTTAAATTTATATTCTACGACTTATTTAAATAAAAAAATGTCTTATTTTATTTGTCATTATGTGTATTAGAACAAAATTATTAGTTTTTTTCTTCATTACACGTAATCGGACAGTAAATAATACGGTTTCTATACCGGTAGTTACATGCAAAATGAGGAGTTTGCCGCCAAAATATAGCCCGCCAAAATTGCCCACAATGTCTGTGTCGAGAGGTTGTTTGAAATAAATACAACTTGAGTTTAGAGCAAGAAATTTGGCTTAAGTAAGGAAAGGAAAAAATCTTTCAAAAGGAGCATTGAATAGGGTAAGTTTGGATGTATTTGGATGAGCGGTTGCTGATGAGGGTGGAGTTTTGCCAGATTGAGTGAGAATGTGGGAGAAATACGGTGTGGACGAGTAGAGATCAGGTTAAGAGCCGCATAATTGTGCCTGATTAGATGTTGGCTTTAATGCAAGTTTTTATGATTGAGGAACTACACACAGCCACACACAGAGCGTAATTATGTGTTGAGCTATCAGTTTTTGTGATGAGTGGGCTGAGGAGTAAAAGTTTGTAATATTAAATGCCTAATAGGATGTGGGTGTGGTGTGGGGGTACGTATGAGTTGGGGGAAATGTGTTTCTTTTTTGGACTGGAGTGAATTGAAGTTTGTGGCTTCGAATTTCTGCTTCAGAATCCCCACTCACCTTAAAGAGGAAAATTACAACAGCTAGAAGGTTGAATCATTTCCTACCTCCATCCCTTTCCACTCATCTGTTGACTTTTAATTATGAATACAAATTTGGCAATGCTACGGATTTTCAGTGGAATTTTATTCTATCTGAACTGGACACTAAGTTTCATTAACCTTCATCCTTGTACAAATTGGTTAACTGAATTAACTTATTTACTATAGGGATTGTTCAAAGAATACAAATATGCAGATTTTTGTTAAGACTTTGACAGGAAAGACTATCACATTGGAAGTAGAGCCTTCAGATACAATTGAGAATGTTAAAGCAAAGATTCAAGATAAGGAAGGAATTCCACCTGATCAACAACGTTTGATCTTTGCGGGGAAACAATTAGAGGACGGAAGAACTCTCTCTGATTACAATATCCAAAAGGAATCCACTTTACATTTGGTATTGAGACTCAGAGGTGGTATGCAGATTTTTGTTAAAACTTTGACAGGAAAGACTATCACATTGGAAGTAGAGCCTTCAGATACAATTGAGAATGTTAAAGCAAAGATTCAAGACAAGGAAGGAATTCCACCCGACCAACAACGTTTGATCTTCGCAGGAAAGCAACTAGAGGATGGAAGAACTCTATCTGATTACAATATCCAAAAGGAATCCACTTTACACTTAGTCTTGAGGCTCAGAGGTGGTATGCAGATTTTTGTTAAAACTTTGACGGGAAAGACTATAACATTGGAAGTAGAGCCTTCAGATACAATCGAGAATGTTAAAGCAAAGATTCAAGACAAGGAAGGAATTCCACCCGACCAACAACGTTTGATCTTTGCAGGAAAACAATTAGAGGACGGAAGAACTCTCTCTGATTACAATATCCAAAAAGAATCCACTTTACATTTGGTATTGAGACTTAGAGGTGGAATGTAAAAACAATATCTATTAGGTTGTAGTAAAAAGAAGAGTTGTTTTAATGAATCAAACTATAGAGTTTTCAACAATATTGGGAAGTGGGGCAATAGTGAATGTCAATTAAGGGAGGAGATTTGTTGAGTATTTTTCAACTTGGAAGGAATTTGGAGGAATAAGATAGTGAAATTTGTAAATTACTATCTTTGATTACCATTTTTTTCTTTTGAATTTTAAGTGCTATATTACTATTTCGGGTATCTTTGGAATGCTTTGATCTTTTTTGGTCTTCAAAAATTGGTTGAGATTGTAAGAGTTGTATTTAGTGATAGGAGTTGGCACATACTTCAACAAAGGATCTGTTAGTTAATAGATGACGTTTACTGGCTTTGATGCCTTTTTATATTGGTTAACTCTTCCAGCAGTAATGGCAGGATGAGCTTATTATATTGGGCTGTCAACTCTCAGGAATAATTTCCCTTTCTGACCTAATAAGTGCGTTGTTTTGACTTTATTGAAAGAAAATATTTTATTAGGTACTATAGGACTTTGTCGTATCTAATAGATAGTATAACTGTAATTTTATTAATATTATCTTTTTCTTTTCGAACTTGACTGTTCTCTGCTCTGGAGTTGCATCTGTTTTACTTGCATGCCGGTATGGAATAATTTTTGAGGAAAAAAAAGCCACGGGAATAAATGGCGGCAAATTCTATTTAAGAAAGTTTTTTGGAGTTGGAAATATAAATGGGAAAGATAAGAAAACTGTCTGATGAAGTAATATCTCGGATTGCAGCTGGGGAGGTTGTTGTGAGTCCATCTCATGCATTGAAGGAACTTTTGGAGAATAGTTTGGATGCAGGTTCAAGGAATATTATATTACAATTAAGAAAGGGAGGAATTCAGAGTTTACAGATATCAGATGACGGTTCTGGGATAGATAAAAGTGATTTTCCAATGTTGTGTGAGAGGTTTGCCACTAGTAAATTAACAACAATGAAAGATATTGAGTCTTTAAAAACTTTTGGATTCAGAGGGGAAGCATTATCAAGCATAAGTTTCGTATCTCAGTTAAGTATAACTTCTAAGACAGAGGGGTCAGGTTGTGCATATAAAGCATCATTTTCAGATGGAAGGATGATTTCAGAATTGGAAGAGGTAGCTTCTGCCAAGAAAGGAACGGTTGTTCAGATTAATGATTTATTTTATAATATGCCTTCAAGGCAAAGAACAATGGGTTCGGCTTCAGACGAATATGCTAAATGTTTGGATTTAGTTCAAAAGTACTCTATAGAATTTCCTGAGGTGTCTTTCAATGTGAGAAAATTTGGTCAAAATTCGAATGATTTGAGGACAAGTGGAGGAGTAAAAACGAGAAGAAATGTAATAGGTTTATTATATGGTTCACATGTGGTTAAAGAGCTAATACAGTTTACAGTTTCAAGGGATTCTGAGAGGCCAAGAGAGTTAAGTGGAGAGGAAAGAAATGATTTAAGCTTGAAGATTCCTGATTATTCAGCGGAACTGTATATTTCGGGGCTGGGTTATAATCCAAAACAAAATACCTTGATAATATTTATTAATGGAAGGCTGGTAAAGAACAATGCAATAAAGCAGGCAATAGAAACAGCATACCAGTATACGAAGTCAAATTACTGGGCATTTGTATCAGTAAGAGTGCCTTCAGAGACAATAGATCCTAATATACATCCAACAAAGAATTTGGTTTATATTAGCCACGAAGCTTTGATTTCAGATGCAATACAGAGGAAAGTAATTTGTTCTCTTCAAGCTTCTAACTATTCAAGAAACATGGTTTTGGAAAAGAAGCCAAGGTTTGAACTTAGGGATTACTCCAGTTCTAGTGAGTCAAAATCTAACTATTTGGATTCCACAAAAAACTTAACAAGAGTTAGAACCGATTCAAAACAGCTAGTTTTGCAAGAGTATTCATCTAATAGCATATTAAATCACTCTAATATTTCTCTAATTAGCAGAGAAAGTAAACAATATGATTCATATAACAATGCTAAGAATGTTCAATATCCTTCACAGGAACCCAAAGGAAGTGAAGAAAAACTAAGTGAGGAGATGAAATTGAGCAATAAGTGCCAACCAGAATTCCAAAGTGGAGATAATGGGACACCGGAACAAGGTTTCAGCTTGAATAAAAGCTCTGAAAACCAAAAAAGTGAGAATTTCCGAGTAAAACTACATCAATCAGCCTCTGAGAATTCATTAAAGAACAAGCAAATCTTTAGATTATTTGACATATCAAACTATGTTTCGGATGCTCATATACTAAGTTGGTCTCTGAGCACTGACTCAATCCCATTAATTGACGAAATGAGAAACTTTCAAATGAAAATGAAACAAAAATTCCTTACTGAAATTGAAATTAGGAATGGGAATACTAAATCTACCAAAATTGAATACTTAAATAGCTTGACAAAAAGTATTATTAATGGAATTTATATTGGGCAAATAAAATCTTTCTGGTCTATTATGCAGGCAAAAAACCAAATTCTACTGATTAATATTGAACAAGTCTCTAAAATAGCCTTAAAACAATCACTTATTTGTAGACTTGGTTACATCCCACTGTTGAGACTGAACCCTCCGGTAGGCCTGAGAGACCTCTCACTGTTTACTACCGGAAGTATTAAGAGCTACGAATTAAATGAGAATGACCAAGCTCAATTCGAAGATTTTATTCAAAATCAAGCCTATATGTATTTCGAGATTCTAAAAGTATTTGGGATAAATTACAATTCTTCAGATAACTCTTTCTCAACCTTTCCTTTGTTTTTTGGAAATTTTATTCCAAATCTCGATTTTTTACCGGAGTTACTTGAACACGTCATTTTTGCATGTTGGAATTTCCACATTGCACATGCATGCAAACGGAAATTATCAAATACCGGCAATATACAAATATTATGCCGATATTTTAATGAAGAAAACAACAATTTGTCAGAGAAAGCGAGTGAAGACTGCATTTTAAAATTTTATAGGTTATTTATTGAGTTGATTGATATTTTGGTAGATTATTATCTATATGGTATTGAAGATAATGAACTACTTTTCCAAGCTATAAGAAATAATAACAACCTGATCCTCGTTGAGGATGATATTTCTCGGAATATTATTGAGCTATCAAGTTTAGAGAAGCTGTACCGAGTTTTTGAAAGATGTTAGAGACTAACAAAATTTAAAGATGGCAGCTAAATAGTTTGCGTATATACAAATAATAAAGCTAAAATATGTTATCTATATTATTCAAGGTTTTAACTAAAGAAAAATGTTAAATTCTTATTCTTTGTTAACTTCACTTTGGAATCTGAATTTTATTTAAATTATTGTTATTACTTGACAAGTATTGGAATGATGGGTCTAAAAGCATGAGATGCTGATTTACATTATTAATTAATGTTGGAACGTATTGGTTACTTGCTTGGTTGAAGTATAATGGAACATTATAATATGGAATATTCGCTAGATTATAGTATGATTCTGGATTTAACATGATCTTTGGTATTTCTGGCAACAGTACTTGGGATAACGGAGAAGATGATGCAGCAGCAGACCATGACTGATTAAGATTCGTATTTTTATATTGATTCTGATGGTTAGTTTGGAGTATTTGATTGCTTACTGAAGTATCAAAACTCGCATTCTCTGCTCTAGTTTGGGAGATTGAATCGTTTTTAGGGTCATCGTTGCTCTCCTGCAGAAACTTATTATTGTTACCAAGAGCCCCAACCTTTTCAGTACTTACTATTTCCTGTTTCTCAAAGATCTCTGTTGCCGCCGTTGCAAGCAAATACAGGTAAGAAGAAGAGGGTAGATGGTAGTCCTGGTGGTTGTTTTTCATATCCAATTCTGAGAAGTTCTTTTCGAATTTGAATATGAAATTTGGTGAAACCTCTGGAGATACTGGGGAAGATGATGAGTCAGTATTATTGTAATGGCCTTTGAATGAAGTATATTTAACACTAGAAATGGATGGAGGTGAATGACTTAGAACAGTATTCTTGCTTCCTGAAATATTCCTTTCTATCAAATCTTCACTATATAATTCATTCTTAAGTGAAGCAAGTCTTTTATTACTTATGATTGGTGGTGATCTTTGCTCATCAATTGAAGATCCATTATACTCTAAATTTTTCCGACCTCTCTTATTTATAAGCTTCATCTTCCATGGGTCACTAAAGTCGAAAGGTAGTTTATTGTTACTATTTATAAACTTGAATGCATCTCTTGCCATATTCCATGCATTCTCCTCACCATATTTGTTAAAGGAGTAGGACTTTTGGTGCCTCCCATTTTCACCTGAAACAGTTGAATTCTTTATTCTGTAGACTAACCGAACCTCATTCTTGTTCACCGGTTTATATATTTGAATTGCTCGAGCTTCCATAAACACTCATTACAAAACTAAACCTCTCCTTTTAATTCCAGTTTTTTAATAAATATATTCATCAATATTTGCCTACTTTTTGTTTTCCTCTCTCGATGATTTTTTGCTAACTTAATTTTTTCTTTTTCCAGTCTGTTGATTTACAAACTTCTTCCCACTTCTACCCCTTTTTTACTCTTTAAATGCTACCTGTCTAAGTGTTTTCAAAGTGGTAGAAGTTTTAGCTTCATTATAGCCTCGTGGTGCAAAGAAAATAGAATGTGTGCATCTGTGTGCAGTTTCTGTCAGGCGGCTATTAAAGTCAGATTGCACAGCAAAAAATAGTTTTTTAAGAAAAATTGTCTATTAATTTTGCTGTCTATGGCAAATTATATAAATTTGTTTATACTCTACTTTTAATTAGCACCTACAGGAAAATATTATTTATTTTTTTTTTTAAATAAAGCGCAAAATTTATGCTCTTTTCTCTATATTATCTCTTACACCCGTTTTACTCCTTAATTTGAAAAATATTTAAGGCGATTAAGTTATGCTTTCCTCACTGTCTCCAAGATAATACTATTTTTGTATTTATATTTATTACGTGTGCATGCCATTTGCACACACTTTAGCATAGCAGTAATAATAAAATAAAAATATGGAGAGAGAAATACATCTCAAGTGTAAATATATGTTTAAAAAAAAACGTAAGCTGGCTACAATTCAAACACCCAATAAACATTCTGTTTTTTTTTTTTAAATTTCACTTAATTTTGTTAACATGCTCATTAATTTTATATGACACGAAGAATGTGGACAACATAATAAAAATCAATAAAGCTTTTGAGAAGTGGTGAAAGAACAACTCAATAAAACTGGAACGGCTCTTCTGAACTTTCTTAACACATCCATTAACCTCTAGAATTCTTTCCTTGTTACATAGTTTCTGACTCAATTCTATTCCAATAAGTTTGGAATCTTTGTTGTCTTCCGAAAAACAGCCCTTCACAGTTTTCCTGCAAAAACCCAAAACATTCTCCTCTTGCATGACAGAAGTGCATGTACGCAATCTGGTGGGCTCTCCACAGTGTCCGAAAATTGTACAAAGCTTTTCTGCACAATAGAATTCCCCGCTCTTGGGAGATAAGTGAAATTTTTCCATGTGTTGATCATAAATTTTTTCTTCTTGAAATATTTTGCCACAAAACCCACATTGTCTTTCTCCCGTAGGGTAAACTGTATTAATTTTTTCTTCATAGTTAAATATGTGATGCTCTTGGTTAAGAACACATTCAGGCAACAAATGATTCGAAATATTTCTGTTCTCTTTTAGAAGTTGTCTTATTGCATGACTTACTCTTCTGGAGACTGACCTTGAGCAGTTTGGGTTACAGTAAATTTGGGATATATACAATGCAAGAAATAAAATGGACGACAAAAAGCATATCTTAGAATGTGCCATTATTTCCTGTTTTATTACTACGACCACTCAATTTTTGCAGTATTAAGAATAAGCTGACTGGCTTTGTTTAAAGTATTACATATATATGTAGATATTTTCGTAATTTAATCGTATTTTTTCACATTTACCACATAAGTTGTTTCAATTATTTATTTAAGTACGTACGCACACACTTCATGGAATTTAAGTCAAAATCAGCATCAGAACACATTATTATGCATAAAACGTATGTATTTATTTATTTCACAAGTATTTTTCTGAATAAGCCAAATTACCCGTTTAATTAGGTAGTTGGCAGTTACAATGATTTCTTTATTTAGCAAGAACTAACCTTAATTGAACACTTCTCACAAGTCCTAGAATCTCAAAAAAATGACCAAAATTTCAAACTAAATATTAACAACAAAGGGATTCGAACTCACTTGCGCTTCAGCCATTCATTTTCCTATGGAACTATTACAATACGCATGTAAATGACACCAATTACATGCAGTTGGCGGGCGAGTTTGGCGGGAAATCTCTCAAATTATTATATTAATCAAGTTCGAGTAAGGACTGGAAGAAAAAGAGAAAGAAGAAAAGGAGGCGATTATACTTTGGACGATTTGAATTAGCTTTAAGGGCAGTTTGCACTTGTGAGGGTCTGGAGGATTGTGGAGTGTGTGAAGTAATTTTTTTTTTATTATTGAAAACAACACAAATATTAGGATTTAAGGTCTATTAAGTTTTAGTGGTAGACATTAACAGGAGAGGTAGGTTGGCTGAAAAGGTTGTACAGGAGATATTGTGAAAAAATTGGTATTATTTCGTGATTTTTAAGGGCTAGAGTGGTACTTTTCAAATAAATAGACAAGCCAAGTCTTAAATCTATTTGTTTTTAATAAGTACATTTTTCGATCTATACTACGATGGCTGTAAATTTAGTTTAAAGGAGATATATGGAAAGTTATATTTAGGCAAAGAATGTTATTTTTTTCTTTCCTGGTTTTAGGGTTGGCTTTAGTTGTGTATATTTGGATAGGAAGTTATAAGATAAAGTCTGAACCAGATAATGATGAAGTGATTAGGCAGGTATTTTACAGTCAAGGTGATGGAATTCACAAAGGAGCGGAACAGGAGAGCTGGCATACTATTGGCAAGAATATATGGAAGAATTCAGAGTTATATTTATCGATTGTAATCCCAGCTTTCAATGAGGAGGGACGAATTTTAAAGACTTTAAGTTTAATGGTGTATTATATGGAAGGTAGGAATAGAGAGGATCCAGGATTTGTGTATGAGATAATCCTGGTGAATGATGGTGGGAATGATGATACCTTGAAAGTTTGTGAGGATTTCTGGAAACAAAAGATCCTAAATAAGGAAATAATTGGAGGTAGAATGCGTCTAATAACTAGTCTTGTAAACAAGGGAAAAGGAAATGCTGTTAGAATTGGGGTTATGGCAAGCCTTGGAAAATATATATTGATGGCGGATGCAGATGGAGCAACTAAGATTGACTGTTTCTCGAAATTGGAGAATATCATTTTAAGTAAAGACAAGCAACTACAGATTGTTTTTGGGTCCAGAAATATGAATGATCTATCAGAAAATAGTGCTTCCAAAATCGAGAGAGTTTGGTATCGCCAGGTTTTGAATACAGCTTTCCATAAGATTATGAAAGTTATTATTAATACAAGTTTGGATGATACTCAGTGTGGATTCAAGCTTTTTTCAAGGAGATCAGCTAGAATAATCTTCCCTTCCTTGCATATTAAGAGATGGGCTTTTGACATTGAAATTGTAATCATTGCTCAGATTCTTAATCTTGAAATTCGACCAGTCAGCGTTGACTGGAAGGAAGTCCAGGGTTCAAAGCTGTCCATCTTTTCAGATTCCATTAAAATGCTCTTGGATGTCCTCGTCCTTAAGTCTTTCTATATTCTTCGAATATGGAAAATCAAAGACCCTGGCCTATCAGGAGGGCTCAGAGAGGAACCAGTGCCAACCCACAGGAAAACGAGCTAAAGCTCGTCACTCTAAGGGAGAGGGAGTTACAGCAGACTCGGCAACCTTCATTACATCGAATCGGGCTAGAACGAATATAGGGAGAAAGAGAATATGCAGCACCTAGAAACGAGTTTCTGTACGAACACAAATTAAGAAGTTATGAAACAAAAGAAGCATTGAAGTAATGAGTGGATACGCGAAAGCAGAGATCTACTCCCACCAAAGATTCTAATAAAGTAAAGTATACTCCTCAGGCCGTGATTGTAACAAGGTATAAGATTTACGGCTTCGCCATTTTCTTCAATAGAAGCAAAAGTTGCCTCTCTGACTTTGGCACTCATCATCGAAGATTTAGAACCGGGAGGATCAATCCAAGTGACTCCGTCAATCCCGACAAAATTCCCCAAAACAGTTAAATGAGACAAACCATTTCTTCCCAGTATCCTGTCTCTTTATTATTCAATCTAATAGTAGAAAGAAAGCTCCAAAAATAGTCACTATCACCTAACCAGAGTATTAGTATAGTTTTACGAGACAGCAATTAAAATAATGCGAAGTGCGGCGCGCTCAAAGACGGGCGCCACATGCCAAAGCACGATATACTGAACCGCAAAGCGCCTTGTTACAAACAATGTGTGGCGGGAAGTACATGCAAAGTGGGAGACCCATTTTCGCATGTGCTTTTGGAAAGAAAAGGATTTCTGTTTCAGCTAGAAATGATGTATTATCTATTTAAGTGCCGTCCTAAGTGACTAGTGTGTTTTCGTTTTTTTTCCACAGTAACTTTTTCAAATCTAATGCAATATTAGTATTAAAAGAGGATTTGACCCTTTTAGAAAAGTTAGGATTCAAAATAGGCAAATCAGAAAGGTTTCCTTAAGATTTGTGTGAAGTCCTCGTCTTTTCCCCAGTAATCCATCTCCCTCTATCTTCCCATCTCTCTGCTTGCATTATCCTTGCATAACTTAAATATTCTCTCAGTTACTGAAAGAAAAAGTATGGCTGTTAGCAGGCATTATAGCGATCTAGTTAATTGGTCAATAGTTGGAGGAGAGTTCTTTAACAATAGTGACTAGAGTCTTGACGCCGAAACCATTACCAAAGGTTCCCATTCCAGAGCATCCAGCAATATCGATGTGAGCATATTTCACATCCTTATCAACAAACTCGCACAAGAAGGCAGCTGAAGTAGAGACTGGAGCCTTTCCTTCAGAAGTGTTATTTAAATCAGCAATTTCAGATTTTACCATTTCTTTGAATTCTGGGTCCAAAGGCAACTGCCAGAATTTCTCATAGACAGTTTTGCCACATGCTTGAATCAACTGGAATAATTCGTCGCTATTTCCGAGAACAGAGGCATATCTGCCCTCGAAAAGCTTATAGTTAAACCCTGTCAAAGTAGCCAAGTCTATGACAGTCTCAACTTTGAGATTACAAGCATAGACAAGTGCATCAGCTAAAGTGAGTCTCCCCTCTGCGTCGGTATTTCCGACTTCAATGGTCTTTCCATTAGAGGCAGTAATAATACACCCTGGTAAATAGGCGTCTCTGGAAACCAAGTTGTCACAGATTGCGGAAATAAAGTGGACTTCAATATTCTCAGGCTTAATTAGCCCAATTGAAAGAGCTGTCCCAAAAACAGCAGCAGCTCCACCCATATCTCCCTTCATGAAATGAATCATTTGGTGCTTAATATTGTATCCACCGGTGTCCATAGTAATCCCCTTGCCTACTAGAGCAATTTTCTTCTTAACCGCCCCTTTAGGTTTATAAGTAAGATGGACAAATTGAGCCGGAGACTTGCTACCCTGAGCGACAGCCAGAAAAGCTCCCATCTTAAGTTCTTCACACTCTTTTGGCTGAAGAATCTTGCCTTCAAGACCAACCGACTTTGCCATACTAATAACTTCCTTCGCCATATTAACCGGGTCACAATAGTTTGGAGGAGCAGAAGTAAGATCTCTTGCGAACAATAAGCCCTTCGAAACGGATTGAGCATCTAAAACTTTGCTACTACAGTCTTTTCTAGCATCTTCTGACCTTAGAATAAAATGAATCCTTTCAATCTTTTTAGCTGGTTTCTTAGGTTCTGAGCCTACAATGCTTCCTTTAAATCTCTCTTCACTTGTATTGTCAATAGGAAACTGAGTGCAGAAATACATCACGTCTGAAGGTGCTACATAATCAAAGCCAAGAACAACTGTAAAGCTCTGAATACTCTTGTTCTTTTTCTGGAATTCGTTCATTCGAGTTATCATTTTATTGAAAAATAGTGGACTTGTGTTCTTGTTCTCACCAAACGATATTATCATCAAATATTTAAATGGGTATTTTGGAGGCAAATTCACATAAATTGTGCTACTTTCATCTTTAAGAGATGATTCCTGGTCTGCAGTCTCCACAACATCATTAAGAATTCCATTCAAAGCATTATCTAAAGATTCGTAAAATGATGGTATGCTTTGCATAATATCTTTATTCGGAACACATAAAATAAGGCAATCACCTTTCAAGCTCTCATCGTACTTATCTTTTAAAACCGAAAACTCAAATTTTAATGATTCATTAAATTCCGACATTGGAATACATTCTGGATGTATTGGATTTACCATTTTCTCAATTTCTTCGATTCTTCTTGGCTCAAAAAAGTGTCTAATAGTCAAAGATAATCAATCTTGCAGTGAATAAAATCAACCTTATTTCAGAAAACTTCGTAAAAAATATGTCTGAATTATTTATTAAATACAAAAATTTTAAACAATCACACAAATTAATTATATTATTTTTTTCAAACTTTTCCCACTACTGGCAATGTACCGGCATTTGCATACATTTTACCGGCATACATAAAAATGAAAAGAAAAAAAATGTTATTAACATTTTCCCGCCTAGCGTAAAAAAAAAATAATTATAAAAATAAAGTAAATAAATCTATGATAAAAATAGTATTAGGCATAATTAGATTTACTGCTTGAATCTAATTTTTTTTGGAAAATATAAATTCGAGTTAGCATCTTCTAAACTTTTGTCGGGTTTATCTGGTTTTTTCTACTATTCGTATTTTCCTCCCTTCCCTAGTCGTCAGCCTGTGACTCAGAAAGCGGACTTAAATTAAGTTGGAAATCCAAAGCTGGTAAGAGGGCTACTTTTTAAGGTACATGTATATTTATATCCAGGGCCTTTGAATTAATTGCTGTAGTCTCGATTTAAAAGTATGTGGTCTTGGTGGTTTTTTTTTTAGTAAAGAATAATACTAAATAAATAGGCTGAAAGAAGGCTAAATATAACAGACCATTTAACAATAAAGGTATTTGATTTCTAAATATATATTGAGAAAATGATGTACAAGAATATGCCAGTAGACCTTGTACTTGTGAGACATGGACAGAGTGAAGGTAACTTAGCTCAAAGGTTAGCTAGACAGGGCGAATTACATTCGTGGACTGGAGAGTTTCGTCGCAGACACAACAGCCAATATAGACTAACTGATAGGGGAAGGGCACAAGCGAGAATTGCTGGGGAGTATATTAAGAATAATATCGGGTTTACTTTTGATAAGTGTTTTACTTCCGAATATGTAAGAGCAATGGAAACAGCAGCAATGCTGGGTCTCCCAAATGCATTATGGAATACAGATATATACTTAAGAGAGAGAGATAGGGGGGTACTGGCAAACAAAACTCATCAAGAGAGAGCGTTATTGCATCCAGACGAAATGGTTAGGAAGCAGAGGAACGCATTTTATTGGCAGCCTTCAGGAGGAGAATCTTTAGCGAATTTGTGTCTTAGAATTGAAAGAGTGCTTGATAATTTGAGTCAGAATTGTGGAGGATTGAGGGTAATAATAGTTTGTCATGGAGGTGTAATTAAAAGTTTTAGAGCATTGCTTGAGAGTGAGAGGGGAGATGCGAACACTAAGATGAACAAAATTAATAATTGCCAAATTGTTTGGTACACCAGAAGAGATCCAGAAAGAGGCTCAATAGCGAGCTCGTATAGTTGGGTAAAGTCTGTGTGTCCGTGGGATCTTTCTTTGTCATCAAACACTTGGAAATACATCCGCAGACCCGCTTTTACAAATGAGGACTTACTACAGATTATTCAAAAGGTTCCCCAGTTGGTGAATGCTCCTGTATTAGATATTATGGAGGATTCAGATAATCTAAGCCCGATAGAGTTTTCTCCAAATCAAGAGGGAAATGCTACTGAAGCTAAGAAAAACACAACAGAAACCAGTGGAAAACTTTGTGAAGATAATTATAATGCTTGTATTGAAGACCTCAAACAAAATATTTCTAATAGTGACTACACTGATGAAGAAATACTTGATGATTCAGATGTACAAGAGGACGACCTCATTGATTTTAATCCTCAAATTTTCGTTAGTAAATACTTTAAAGACTATAATATTCAAGATAATATAGACTGAGAGAATTTTATTTAAATCTCTTTACACTTTTTTAAGGCCAGATTCCCTTTTATTTTTTCCCACAGGTCGTATGCATGAATGCGTATTGCATGCATATTGCCACATAATATTGCGCGCGCGCTATAGGAAACCGCATGCAATTTATGGGGAATATTATTGAGAGGAATAGATGTTCAGAAAGTTAGGAAAGGAGTATGAGTGTAGAGGGATGGGGAAACAAGAAAATTAGATTATTAGTGTTATAGGTGAATTCTTTTGTTGTGTTTAAGGCTACTAGAATATTCTAAAGAATCAGGAGTCTGACCTGTTTTTTGCTTTTTATTTGGTTTCTTGTTATTATTTACATTTTCTACAAACGAAGTATTTTTTATGTTAATGCTAAGATTTGTATATTTGGCAACCAGTTCAACTCCTGTTGTATTATTATTGGATTCTTTGAGATTAGAAATACAGTCTTGAATCACATCTTTGATTAGTTCCTTGACTCTTACTCTCCACATTGTGCAGGACTTGAAATCCTTTTGCTGGAAATTTTGTCCAATCATCTCAACTAAAATAAAAACAGCTCTCGAAGATAGCATTTCCAAAAGTGACTTTTCAAAAATAATGACAATAGTGTTTCTGAAGGGGTCAAATTCAGATGAAATATTAGGTGGTTGCTCATTAATTAACTTTAAGACGGAAACAAAGGCTCTGTGGCCAGTATTATCCTTCAAAAGGTGGTAATTGTTAGAAATAAGTCGAGAAAGTGAGTGATTTATAAGTTCAAGCGCCTTGTTATGATATTTCTGGTCAGACATTTCATGATTATCTAAATAGTATTGGATTAAGGCTAAAATAAGCTCTTTACCAGTAACACTTAGAATAAGATTCTCCAGAATAGATTCTTGGTCTTGTGAGTTAAATAAGAGATTCTCCAAAGCAGGTATACATATTTTGTTCATTTCTTGGATTCTCACTTGTGTTGATTTTAAAGATGTAAAAGATTCCAAGCTTAATGCCCAGTATTCATATTGAGTGAAGTTTCGAAGGCTTACTTGAGGAACTAACAAATATGTGATTAATTTAACAGAGAAAGAATTCATTAAGATCCGTTTGTTCAATTCTCCTTCAGAAACGAGGGAATTCCAAATAATTTCGTTTAGTATTTTTGTATCATCGGTTGTGGAAATTAACCTAAGTAATAGTATATAGTCCACAGGATTCATAGCCAGGTCCATTATATCCTTCTTGATGTTTTTAAGAACTTTCTTTCTTTGTTGAGCTTTTGCAAATCCTAATAATACTACCAAAGAGTCCACGCCCTCCCTAGTACTAAGAAGACTGTAGGATCCTTCTAATATCTGGTCTAATAATGAAGCCAGGCAACTTTTCCCCTTTTGAGAAATCTTTTCTAAAGACGGATATTGTGTACTGATTGAAGTATTTTTTGTAACAACTTCGTAGACTTTTTGGTGTTCTTCATCTTCTGATTGGTAAAATGCTATACAGCATTTGATATAGTTCCAAATTAAAAGATGTACAAATGGCCTATCCAATAATTCTCCATCAACAAACTTTTGAATAGTTACAACAGAATTCTCTAAAACGCTTGTTTTTGCACTTTGGTGCTCTAAATTTGAAAAGAAAGCCACAAAAGAGCGGCTTTTTGACTTAGAATCTCCTCCAGTTGTAGTATAAAACTGGGCCAATTTTGTACTTAAGATTCGAAATAATATTTCATTCTTAATGCTTTCCCAGGATTCACTTGGGTTCCTTTTTTCACTAAAAACGTGCCCAAAGACTTTCGAACCATATTTTGAGTAACCAAGTTGGTCAAATTTACCAAGTAGCTCATCTCTTATAGCTTTTCTGATTTCCGGAGAACCATAGTTATACATCTTTTCAACCATCTTACTTGAATGACTATCGATTGAAAGCTCCACTAAATAGTTCTTCATCTTCTCAAAGATTGCTCTTTTATATATATTTGAACCCCATTTGAGAATGGACTGAATTCCTCTTGAATACACAGGCTTGCGACAAATCTGCAAGAATTTAGCTTTAATTAAGTTCCATAACTTCTCGATAACTTCTTGAATTTCCTTCTCTTTAACCAATTTTTCTGTGTCTTTTCCAACAGTTTGAAGTAAATTGCTATATAATGCTTTGAACTCCTTATCCAAAGGGTCAGATCCCTTCTTCAAGGTTTTTTTGGTAGGTTTTTCATTCTTGTTTTCCATTTATATATGTCGTTTTCCGTTCTTCTCTTTTCTTTTTTTAATTAATCAATTTTTTTTGCTATTTTAAGCTGGCCTTGTCAGAATTTGACTGGTTGCTAGTTGGAACAACTTTGCCAGTTGTTAATAAAGTGGATTAAAAAAAAAAAGTATTGATTCTTTGATTGCTTTTGTAACTTTTGAATCCGAGTTGAAAGTAAAATAACTTGGAAGATAAATGTTCCAATGTTAAGACCAAATTTTTTTTCTTCCTTGTTAGAATTTGGAATTTTTAATACATATTAACACCGGTATAGAAAAGTAAATAATCACAAATTTCAAGTGGGTAGCTAGCGCCATATTTTGGCGCCCTCCCTTCCAGTATAAAATGACATTTTAAATATGAGAAAAAATCGGGAATAGAATTAATTATCTGGAGAAATTAATTGATTTGTTTCAGTTGAGGAGCTTGATTTTGCAAAGCTCTGAAGAAGTTGAGAAGAATAAGAGGAGAGTTTCTTGATTTATTTGTAGGTTGAAAATTGTTGCATAGAGGAATTCGATCTCTAAGCTCGAGAACTTGAGACTGAAATAAGGCAAACACTATAAAAATAAGTTTGTTTGGAGGATTAAAAAGATGGAAGAGAAACATATTTTGAAGCCAAGAAGTGATGGTGAAAGTTTAAAGATAGCAGAAGGAATATTAAGACGTAGAAAGATTGTTGATACTGATAGAAGGCTTAAATACAGGGAAGAGAGGAAAAAGATTAAAAAAGCCTTACATAAACCAGAAATTCAGACATTACAGAGAATTCTTAAGAAATCTAGAAATAATCTCCTTGATAAGAGAAGACTTAGGAATAAGGATAAAAAGCCATACTTAACTCCAAAGAAGACTAATGGTAGGCTTATAGTATTGGTGGTAAGAAACAGTCGATTTTGTGGATCACTGGAATCAAACAGGAAGCTTCGTAATTTAGGACTGGTGGATAAATTCTCAGCAATCATTTTGAGTCATACCGATGAAACGATTCGCATATTAAGGGAAGTGAAACCCTATGTTTTTTATGGTTTCCCGAATTTGGGTTTATTAAAGACTTTAGTCTTTAAAAAAGGAGCATTTATTAATCAAGACGTACAATCTAAAGGTCAAACAGAGTCATCGGAAGCCAAGCAGGACAGAATCCTTCTTACTGATAATAACATTGTAGAAGATAGACTTGGTGAAATTGGTGTTTTATGTACTGAGGATATAGTTACAGGGCTGTGGAATGGCTGTGAGACTCAGCAAGATAAGGAGATATTCGAGTCGATCACAAGAAATCTTGCTCCTTTCCAGCTCTGTAATCTAAAGAAAGCGGAGGGATTTGATTCTAAGAAGTTTCAGAGTGGATTTCTTGGAAGAAATATCAATGAAAAAATCAGCAAAATTATCTAATGAGTTGACACAATCCTGTTAAACATTGTTGGCGCCAGTTATATGATACTCTAACAGCGCCGCAACTGCTGTTATTAGTGCAAGCGTACCGAGAAATCATCGCTCGATTAACATGCCCATTTGCCCTGTTTCAAAAAGCTCATAAAATACATATATATATATATATATATATTTATATTTATATTTATATGCTTATATTCCGGTGTTAGGCGATCTCTACCAAAGCCTACTTTAATCCGGAGATCGTCCATATCACCACTATCTCACTTCCAATAGTTTGTCTTATAATATTCACTTTCAGCCCCCCTCTTTTTCTCTCGCCCCTTGTTCATTTTTCACCCACGCAACATTTAGCGCCCCCGCTTTTTTTTTAAATGCGCGGCCATAAGCACGTTTCCGCCCAAGGCCCTTAATTATACTATTAAACGTTAATAGGCAAAAAGGAAAACATGACAAGAGTTCCCGTCTCGAGACGTGAAGTGCAGGTCATGAGGAGGGGTATATACGCAACAAAATACAGTATATGGTACATACTGGAGTGTAGTAGATCATGAACGGCTGGGGGGACAGCCTGAAGAATTGGTTAGGGAGATCAATAATTAAAGTTTACAACTAATGTTGAATTTTGGACAAAACAAGTGAAGACCATCGTTTAAATGCTGTGAAGCACAGTATGTGCTAACGTCTCTTGAGTCATAGAGAGAATGTAAAGAAGATTAAGGTTACTGATTCGATACTTGATAACGAAGAAGCTAACATTGGAATAACTAGATTGAAGCAGGAAAGTAATATTGTGCGTGTAAGGTGAATAGGATCTAGGTAATTAAGGATTTGAACTTTTAATAAGGATAACATTAACACATTATACTATATAAAGTGCTTTCAATTAAAACAAAGAGGACGGTACATTTTTATACTGGTAACTGTTTATATTTAATACAGAGAAAGCAAGTACACTATTTTAATCTTGGTTTGTTTTTTCTCAACCCCTTAAATACTCAATTTGCTATTTTAGCTCAAACAGTTTGAAAAAGGATTAACTTTAATCTCACACGAATTCAAGAATGTTTGCCACTCCGAGACCACGTCCGCAGTTTGCTAATTCATCGTCACTGGGCGGTTTAGATTTTGACCAGAAGCCGATTTCATCGACATCAACTGCCACCACGCCTTCAACATCGTCCTCGAATTCTATGTCAACACCTAATATAGCGTCCATAATTGATGGAACCTCTACGTTCGGTACAGATCAAAACTACTTTGATGAAATCTCCAATATGATCGATAATTCTCACCTAGAGACCCCCCAAACATGCAGACTTGGAAGTACTTCCCACCTTCTCAGAATCCCTAAGCAAGGGGTTGGAAACATGGGATGTGGCGCCATACATGGCGTTTTAGGTCAAACAAACTGTCCTATAGATAACAATAAGATACTCTTAACCAAAGAACAACACTCTGGCGTGAAAGAGCATCAAACAAACGGGAATCATTCAACTGGAGCTATGGGCGGAGCAGCAATGATGAGTATATTCTCTTCTCCGAAGTCATTTGTCTGCAATCTTTCTTCCACCAGGTCAACTTCGGCGCCATATACTCCTACTGTTGTAGATGAGTGCTCACCTCCATGTAGCCTTCCAGCACCACCGGGATCTGACCCTTTTACAATTTCAGGGTTCGGGCCCGAATCTACATCTACTGGCCCAATATCAGGTGACTTTTCAGCCCCGCTTCTTAATTACCTCAATGATGGACTCAACTCCGATTCTTGGGGGGGTTTCCTCCCCTACTCGAAGATCACCGACTACTGCTTTGATAACTCACCGGATAATGGTGTTATAAACAGCAGTGGTGGTTGTAGGAGTAGTAGTAGTAGTAGTAGCAGCAGTAATAATATTAATAACAATATTGGTAACAACGGCAGCAGCAACAATAACATCAGCAGCAACCAGAGAGGCTCTGCAGCCTCAACACCCCCTTCAGACATTGGCAGTGGTATCAACCCGGGTAAATGGGGAGGGAGCGTTTTATCCAAGTCCGGAAGCATTACCACCCCTGGACCAGGGAACAAAAACGTAACAACCACCTCCCCCCCCTCTCCTCTTCTATCATCCAAAGCCAATGAACTTCTGGATTACATACTCATGAGTATCATCAAGGAGAATGGACACACCGGAAATGTATTTGAACAGGCATCCCAAATACTCAGCTCCACTGCTGCTCTACTTGCAACCAGATTCAACAAGGAGGTCCCGAACTTCCAATCCAACGGCAGTAACCAAACCATTACATCATCCAACTCACCGGGTACAAACTCTGCGAATGGGAACTGGAGCCCCACCACACTCGGTGTAGGAGGGCCCAACTTTGCCGCCCCAACCATGCTTGCACACCCCGATGAGTTCAAAAACCCCTCATCTTTCCTTAAAATTTATGGAGATCCTCTCTGTGGAAAACAACCCTCGAATGGAAACCAAGGCTCTCATCTAATGGGAAATTTGGGCGGACAGACTCATGAGTTCCAGACGGGAAACTCTGGTGCGGGTTTTGCCAATGCCAACCCCATGAAAGGGCAGAATGGGAATTGGGCATGTTGCAAGTGCAGTAACGTGAACTTCCCACGTCGCTTTAGATGCTTTAAATGTGGAGAGTACCGAGACGAAATTGGGGACAAGATTGTTGCGGAGTATGCCAAGCACGTGTATTTGCATCACCTCAAGGCTTATAGGTCTTTTAATAATGGGAGTACAAGTGCAAGTGGTGGTGGCTCTGGTGGCGGTAGTGCCGCCAACACTACTCCCCAGTTGACTCTGGGTTCTGGTTCGAGTAGGAATGGAATTGTTTCGAGTATCTCGTCCAGTTTCAGTGAAGTCTTACAACCGGTATTTTTCCAGAGAAGTAACAGCAACAGTGGTTTCATCGCCACGACCCCGCCTTCAAATCTGAACTACATTGACTCCAACGTAGGGAACATTAGTAACTCCAAGCAACAAAGTAATACAGTTTGTACCGATGGAATTAACAGCAGTAGCAGCACCTGCTCGACCAGTTCCTCTACAAGCGTGTCCCCAGTGGGTTCGGGTTCAATGGTATGCCAAGCAACAACTAAGAAGCAATCCTCTTCAAAGGTTATGGCGGTTAATTTGTAGAGTTTCTCGACCTCCCGGTTTGTAAGCTCTATATTGCAGCCTACCTTTCTTGATTTGTACTAGTTCACTCACATTTGTTTACGCAATGGATTACTCCCAGCTACTCCCCCCCCCCCCAAGCTCTGGAGATAATGAATGAGAATGTATGAATGAATGAATGAATTAACGAGAGAAAAGAGGTGTAGTTAGGTACACGGGGTGATGCGTAAACATGTTTTGTATACAAAAGTACATCACGGAAGGCTTGCTTAATTGTGGCTAACATGGTAAATTTTAACATACACAATGTTAATTTGAGTCCCAGAAGAAAATTTGGCTATTTATGTATGTATACACGTAATGTTCGCATGCATGCGACTATGTGGACGTAAATGCGTGTATAATGTATGTGCTAAAATATACCGACAATTAAACGGTTCATTTCATAGTAATATTAACTGGTTTGAATCTAGCAAAGTTTCTGGATGATCTTTCCAATCGTTAGTTTCTGTGCTGAGAAAGTTTTGTAACGTCGCTCAGCTACACGGGGTTATTCCTCCCATGATATAACTTTTGTGAGACTTCGCAAGTTAGTCATTGAAAGGCTCACTCAGGTCTCAAATACTTCACTTCCCACCAAGGTGTTTCCAATTGCCTTCTTCCTTTGAGTCTTTTCTGGGATAGGAGCCCCCCCCAATTTCTAGTAGGTATTTAGCGTTCTTTTTCCTTATGGCTTGTTTAATTTTTTTATTCTTTGTAATTTTTGTTAGCCTCTTTTTTTTCTGGTGAGGGGGGGGAGTTAGTCTCTAATTTTGATTGCCCGCCTTCATATATGAACTTCGTCTGAAAACGACCAGGAAGAATAGTAGATAAAGTTAGGCTAATATGAAGTTGAGACTAAAAAGGTTACTTTTACTTATCTCGAATGCCCTCATTCCAGGGTCTGGGCCTCTTTTCTATGGAATATCAAATCTTTCAATTTTTGGAATTATATCTGGTATTGCAATCCTTTTTGCCTTTGCCTTTGTAATCCTTATTGCGCTAAATGGAGAATTTTTCTCCTACGAAACTTATAATAATATCTTCCTGGCCTTATTTCATAGATTCAATGGATATAAGCTGGAAAAAACTCTTTGGACTATACTATTTATTATTCTAGTCTCGACTCTTGCTTTGTATGGATACATTGTTTACTTATCATACAAAATTACCCTGAATCTTAACAAAAACATCCAGATAGATATCAAAAAAAATTCGAACAGCAACAAAGAACCCAAATGTACAAAATCCTCCCAAACTAATGCTTAAGATACTACCAAAAAATTATTAATAACTACCGATACAACAATACCAACAAAATCTTACTACCACACCACACTGCCGCCGCTACAATCATCACCACCACTTCATATTCTCTAATTGCATTTTCTCCTATCGACACTTCCCGCCCATTGCATGTCAATTTTTTCATTTACAAACCGTTTGTCTAGTACTTTTTGGGAAATGCATGTGGTTGGTTTGGATTCGGTTTGGGGAAATAGGCGGGCATTGTGGTGAGTTGACGGCGCCGGTACCGGGGGTAATACCTCCAAGATGCAAATGTGCAACGCGTGGGGAAAAATTGAAATTAGATTTTAAGTTATTTAGTTTGTAAAATATAGAGTAAATTGAGCATTATTATTTTAAATTTTCCCTCTCTTCTTGTTCTTTTTTTTAAATAAAACATACTTTTTGGTTCAAAAGAGAGTAAAACTAAGAAAAGTAACAACTAATTAATGAAAAATATATATCATTATCAAAAACATAAAAGAAGATGCCAATAGAAAGAAAAGAAGTATTCAAGGCAATATTCAAATCTAAAGAAAGAAAACCGATAAAGGAGGAGAAAAAAAAACAAATAGACAGAAATAAATTTGTAAAGAATAATGTAAGGTATATTGCTCCAGACAATGAAAAGGTCAAAAGAAAGCTTGATGAGATGGAGAAGGACCTGAAAAAGGTAAAGAATAAAACAAAACTAACGAGATTCTTTGATAACAAAGCAATTTCAAGATCAAGTCCATTAGATAGTCGGCTTGGAACTTATTATGAATTTGATAATGGAGTAAAGATGAGTATTCTTACAACTGAGGGGAGCGAAGTTAGCAGTATTACTTTAAATTTGGAAATCACAGCTGAAGATATTAAACAAGAAAAGATACCAGGGCTTTACCACTTAATGATTCAATTACTTTTCTCTGAGAAATTTCTCGAAATAGAATATAACTGGAATCCGCTTGAACCTTCATCTTTTAGAGATTATGTTAAAGATATAGGAGGAAAAATTAATATCCAATATTTACCTTCTTGTGTTATGATAAGTGTTGGATGCCCTTCAAAACACTACATTAAGATGTTGGAACATTTCTTTAATACAATTTATCTTAAGAATAAGGGAAAACCAAGAAAATTGATTTTAAGGAAAAGCTCAATTGAGCAGGCAATAGAAGGTATGAATTTGAATTATTTTGAGTATATCCAAGACGAGTCTTATTTACGTTTTGAGATTCTAAGAGAATTTATTAAGAATAATTCCAAAACTTTTCAAAGAACAACAAGCCATAAAACCATTGATATACTTAAATTGTGGTCAATTGGTTCAGAATCCACAGTATTGTCTTTAATTAAAGAAGGCAATTTAGAGGCGGAAATTATGCAAGCTTATAATCGAATTATCAGTAACAAAGTTGTAATAGTTGCACTACATTCAAATCTTTCCAATGAAAAACTTTTTAAAATCTTGAATGATTATAATATTCCAATTCTGCACAAGGATGAGCAAACCAAAGAAAGTACTAACAAATTTATAAAAGATAAATCCTTTTTCAAACCATCGAAATTTAAA
The DNA here is from genome assembly GCF_004936735.1 of Cryptosporidium sp. chipmunk genotype I. NCBI lineage: Eukaryota > Apicomplexa > Conoidasida > Eucoccidiorida > Cryptosporidiidae > Cryptosporidium > Cryptosporidium sp. chipmunk genotype I. The sequence continues at coordinate 54,040 of NW_027125608.1, forward strand.
AATAACAATAACCAAAACATTAGTTACTCTGAACTCCCTCCTGTCACAGCAGCAGACCTGAAACCTTCAATAATAGTAAATTCTCCAATTCATAATTCTGCAAATAGCAATGGAGAAATTGAAATTCAATGGATTATTCCTGCCTTCTATTCTTCTCTTTCATCATCAAACTCAAAACCACTCAAAATAATTTCCTATCTATTAGAATCTGGAAGTCTTGTAAATTTTTTGAATAAAAGAAAACTTATTAAATCAATTAGTAGTGGAGAAGTATACTTTGCAGCTCATTCTTCACAAAAGCTTGGGTTCACCATATATTCTGTTATTATTAAACTTTCTGAAAAGTTTGAATCTGAAATTGATCCAAAATCACCATTAATTCAGTTTATTGTACAATCCATATTTACTTACTTTTATTCACTAATTAAACAAATTGAAGAAAGTTTAAATAATCTGGATATTAAGTCAACAAAAAAAGATATTATTGAGAACAAAGAAATTAATAAACCGTTTCTTGCCATATGTGATATACTCCAAATTGAAAACTATATTTCAAACTCAAATTACCAAATGAATAGCGAAAGGGAAAACTATATTGATTACTTTGATCGGAATTTTGAAATCACTGAAATTGCAATACAAAACTTAAAATCTCATAATCCAAGCGAAATTCTTGTTGGTAATAATCGTTTTTACTCAAAAGTTAAAATCATTTTGAAATATGTCAAATTCACTCTTGAAAATGCGCTTAAACCTTCTAATTTTATCATTTTCATTTCTTCCAAAACTTTCTTTAGGAATAATAATGAATTTAAGTTTAAAGAACTCAAGCTTTTATTGCCTGATTCCCCTACTATCAATTATTTTGAGCTTAAATTTGAGCCAGTCTTCCTCAATTTACTGAAAGATCCCGAAACGTTAAAGAAATATGTCATAAAACTAGATCCCTTGAAGCAAGTTGTACTTAAAAACAAAATAAAAGATGAATATGATTTTCTGATTTCTCCCCATCATCTTTTAAAGAATTCAGAACTAACTTTTTTAGATGGAGAATTTGAATGGAATTCCTTTTCAAACCAAATTGAAGATGATAACCCAATAAAAGGCACAACTCCTTATATTTCAGAACCAAAAATCATTTCCCAAGATGAGAATAATAAATTTTTGATGTATTACTCTCAAATCAATTACCCAGATAAGTCCAGTGAAATTCTTCAAAGTTCTCTTTCTTCTGCTATTATTCGATGGTATGAGAGTATCGATTATTCTAAACTATTAATAAATAAGGGAAAGCAAGGCAATCTAACCAAAAATTCAATACTTGCATCCTTTATTTCAAGAATAATCTTTACTTTATGGGTAACTACCACCTTATCTCTGAACTTTAATTCATATAGAAAAATTGGTGCAACCATTAATTTCCAGCCATGTCATCATTTTGGAACAGCTTTATCCACAAACTGCGTACAATTACAAATAACATCTCCGTCACCCATGTTTCCAGAATACTTGAAAGAGGTTCTTAAATCTATTAGGACTGTCTCTATGCTTGATATATCGAAAGAACTTTCTGAAAAGCTTAAGGTGGATGCAATTAAGGAAATTAATCAAGCTATGTTAGTGAATAGTGCAACTAACTATTGCACTGATAAAATCAAGCAATTGTTTCTTCCTGAAATATTTACTCATGAAGAAGTGCTTTTTGAATTAAAAAAGCTGGAAAGTGATGAAATAACTATTCTTCTAGACAAAAAACTTGATATTAAAAATCCACACATAAATGTAATTGGATTAATTACTCATATTGATGAACCAAATATTACTGTTGATATAATTAAGGAGTCTCTTATTTCCAATATGTGCTTTGATGACTTTAATTACTTGCCAGATTCGCTTTATTCGAAAAATACCTCTGGAGAAATAAAATTTCCTCATCCTTTATTAGAAGAAATTGACTCATCGAGAACAAGATTACTATTTTACGCTAAAAAGGAGAACCAAAATAACCAGTCTGATAAGAATGAAAACTTTGAAATGTTAATTTCCACCCTTTGGATTTCAATCTCTAAAAATGATATCCAACATAAGTCGATGTTAATTCTTCTTGTTCGTCTCATTCAATTCACTTTTAAAAATATATATCTCCCAACTTCACTTCTGGTTGATAAAGCCCAAAGAAAAAATATTAATTTACTTGTGGTCCCTTCTCCCTTCCTTAATAAACTTGGACTTCAGTTAATTCTTGAAGTTTCTAATAATAAAGTCTTCTCTAATAATGACATCACAACTTCAACTCTGCTATTAGACTTCCTTTCATTTATTGAAAACTCTGAATTCACTGAATTCAACGATAATCAAAATAATAATGCCAAGGATAAGCCAAACCTGCTTGATCGTTCTTTGAGTCTTAACTTTAAACAAATCAAAACCGAAGTCATCCTCCAATTATTACTTTCTCAAACTCAAATTGTAGCCCAATCTTCCTACCTTTTTAGCAGAATTGTCGAGTATTTCGAATCAAAAAGCTTTTATTTTTCAAGCTTCAAGAACTCTAATACAATTACCAATGAAAAAGAACTGATAAACGGGATCATTAAAAATACCAGTTTAACTTCTGCAATATCATTTGTCAAATCCATTGTTTCCAATAACTCAATGATTTTAGTTGAATCAAACCCTCAAAATGGCAATCCAAATAATCCAGAAAATGAAATCATGCTTAAATACGGCTTCAAACTCGCTAACTAAAGACTAAATACTCTATTTCATATAATTTAATTTTCCCTTTTTTTTATAATTATTAGCAAGCATATCTTTTTTTCAATTTTTGTTTATCCTATAATTTTTTTTTGAATTAAATATGTGGATAAAAATAATTCTGCAATTACTAGTTTGTATACCAGTATTGTGTGCAACATGCAAATTTATTTGTTCAAAGTTTTCTGCATTTTGTGGGGAAAATAATTTGGCGGTCATGTCAAATTTTTGTTGTTCATAACCGCCCACAATATTAATATTTTGATTTGAGCTTAAAATAACAGAGACAGAATGTCAGATTTAGTCAATAAATTATTCACTACAATAAATAAAACAGTTTCATTTGATTGAATATATTTTTTCTCCTGCAAAAATTGAGAATGTCAACCTATGAGTCAAAAGCATATGCAGCTTTAGGCCCTTCACAAAATTTAGTACCACATAAATATGAGGTAAAGTCATACGAACCAAATGAGGCTAAAATCAAGGTGTTATACTGCGGAATTTGCCACAGCGATATTCACCAGGTGAAAAACGAATGGTTCCCGGGAATTTTCCCGATGGTCCCCGGCCACGAAATTATCGGAATTGTGGAGGAGATAGGAGACAAAGTTACAAAAGTGAAGGTGGGTGAATGCGTAGGAATAGGATGTATGGTTGATTCATGCTTAAATTGCAATGCCTGTAAGGATGGTTTTGAGCAATTTTGTGGAAACATTTCATACACTTATAACGGTAACTATAAAAATGGAATGAATACTTATGGAGGGTATGGTACATATGTTACTTGTAATGAACACTTCCTACTTAAAATCCCAGAAAACTTAGATAAAGCAGCTGCAGCTCCACTACTTTGTGCTGGTGTAACTGTATATTCTCCAATGGTTAGGAATAAGATGAATAGACCAGGATTCAAATTGGCTGTAGTTGGATTGGGAGGTCTGGGTCATATGGCTGTCAAGTTTGGAGTCAGCTTCGGATGCGAAGTCACTGTAATCACTCGTTCGGAAAGCAAAAAAGAATGTGCCCTTGCTATGGGAGCCAGACATTTTATCAGATTTGACGATTCAGAAGCACTTGAGAAATTTAACGGCTACTTTGATGGAATTATTGATACCGTCTCTGGAAAAAGGTCTGTGGATGATTTGTTGAAATTACTTTCATACCATGGAGTTATGGCGTGTGTTGGGGCTCCCCCCACTGGTGATAAATCCGACCTCAATTCATTTTCATTAATATTTGGAGAAAAAACCATCACAGGTGGAAACATTGGTAACATTGAAATCACTCAACAAATGCTTAACTACTGTGGAGAACACAATATAACGTCTAGTATTCAATTAATTAAGTTAAACCAAGTCAACGAAGCTTACGAAAAAATGCTCAGGAGCGATGTCAAGTTTAGATTTGTGATCGATGTTGCAAACTCTCAAGATCAAGTTTAAAATCTAGAAATCAAGGAAGCTGTGTTTTGATTTGTATTGTTATTTATACCCTTTTTTTTGAGATAATAAGTGTTAAATATTACTTTTCCATTCCTTTCCCTCTTGCATTTTTTAACTAACTCTCGACTTTGCCGCCACACGTGTCCTTAACTATACCGGTATTGTGTGTATATGCATGTGCATGCAAAATATATTGATCTTCGCAGGGATTCATGTGGACAGTCTTTCAAGTTGTAAGAATTATGTAAAAATTTATTAATGCATCAATGTTGGGAAAATAATTATTCAATAAAAAAAAATAAAAAGTAACGAGTGCTATTTCACTCTTAATTAAATTAAATTTTTAAAAAAATAATAAAATAATCGTTAACAATTTAAATAAATGAAGAAGAAAAGGTTTTTGAATAATAATAATTATGAAAATTATCAATGGCTTGAGTCTAGTCCCAGACCTATTATAAATAAAAGATTTTTCAACAAATATCAATAACAAAATTAAAAAAATAAAAAAAGGGGGAATAATAATACCTGGGTTGTGTGAAAAAAGAATAAGAAATTTTAAAACTGGAATAATATAATAGTTTTCTTTAAATTGGAAAGAGTTGATATAAAACTTTAGAGTTCAGCAGAAATGAAAGTAGCACTGATTTTGGTTATTAGCATTGCAATTTGCTTTGAAAGTGTATTTTCGCAAAATGAAGAACCAATCAATAAGATTAATCAAATCCAAAATTTGAATACAAGCAAAATAATCAATGAAACTATAAGATCAAATGATACAAAAGTTGATAATTCCACAAAGGAAGGAGATAAAGGATTGAGAATAAATCCAATTTCCTGGGACAATGTATTGAACGGATTAAGTGATCTTTTTAATGAAATTAATCGCTTATTTAATAGATTATGGGAATCTATAAGAAGTTACATCAAGGGTAAGGAGGATGTCACAGAAGAAAATGGAATCAATACTTTTAATCAATCGTCAATAAATGCTTCATCTATAGTTTTTAAAAATCTTGAAGACAGAGTCTTATGGTCATTAACTATTCCAGAATTTAAAATTAAGCTACCAAGTTTAAATACTACAGCAATTTTATCGGGGAATAAAAATACTAAAGATAAGCAAAAGTTGGAACTAATGAAGATTAATCGCTCAACTTCGGAGGAGGAGATATTGTCGGGTATTCTACTTTCATGTGCATTTTTTGCCTTATATTTGATTTGTTGGATTTTTGCATATGTTAAAGATTTATCTGATTGGGTTAGTATATTAAAGAGACCAAATTTAATATTCTTGCAACAAATTCCAAGCAATCATTTTCAATTAAAAAGTAAAAATGAAGAAAGAATTAACATGTTTAATGGGGTAAAGCTTCCATATACCAATTTATACTTCATTCCACCGATCAAAATGAAAGTTGGGTATGTAAGAATATTAACTATAGCCATGCAAACAGTGTTTTTTCCGCTAACTTTAATTCATTTTATAACTTCAAAATTTAAAGTTTCGCACTTTCACTTTGAATATTTCAATAGTAAATTAAAGAGTTACTATGAAACTATCAAAAATGATGGATTCGTTTTGAAATACTACTATATGACAAACCAAGAGCACAAATCTAATAATGGGACTAAAATATCAGAAAGGAAGTTTTCGAAGAGTATTTATGATGAAAATATTTTACTATTGAATATTATGAGATTTATATCTTTTAAAGAGAATTCTAATAAGCTTCCATCAACAGAAGACCTTAAGAATTGGTGCCATGGATTTTGGTTTAAGGCAAATAAAATAGAAATTTCAAAGTATAAGGAATTACTCCCAAGAATAGCCTGTCTTATCATTTTGAGAAAAATTGTTCAAAGTGAACAAATGTCTCATGATTATCTTAGAAGGTTGAGAATGCAATTAATTGGAGCTAATAACCAAGCAGATTTTGTGAGAGATTGGATTAATTCTTCTTTAGTGAGAAATAATCCAAAACTCAATTTGCCAAACCAGTGGACTCAAAGAAGTCCAGCAGGGTCAATAAAAATTAATCTTCATGATAATGCAATTTACATACTAATTAATGATTATTTGAGCAGAGTAGGAATCCATTCTGAATGCCAAGTTAAGTTACTAATGGAATTGACTTCAGGGCAAGTTCAAAATTTGGAATGTTATTTATGGCTAATTGATGAGCTTCAAACAATATGTATTCACCCAAGTATACTCTGCAACTGTATTAAAGGATTTGATTCTTTGGAGTGGATTGGTCCAATGGGTTTTTTACCGTTTGATAAAATCAAGTCTATCTCAATAAATGATGTCGTTACAGGAACCGTTACATTAATATTGGGAAAAAATAAGTCAAAATCCAAAGCTTACAAAGGGGGAATTTCTGCGACAAATAAAGCTATTGGGAAAATACCCATGTTAGAAGCAAATTTGAGTAACTCAGAAATTGAAAAGGAGAGTAAAAAGAATTCTGCGATAAAGTTCACGGTATTAGAGGAAAAGGATGATATTTCAAGCTTAAATCACTTGATCAAAAGTCTAATACCTCAATCAAGATCAAAATACAGCTATGATAGTGAACTTTCTGACTTTTCTACAGAAGCATCAATGACTATGGACTTCAATTCAACAATCAACAGTACTTTACCAAGAAGTGTGTTAAATGAAGGAACAAATGATGTATTTTGGGGAGAAAAGTTAAATATTAGGTCCAAAAATGTCAAGGGAGACTTTGAGACAGATTATAATTCAACTTGTTTCTGGGATTTTGATATGCCAGTACCATTTACAGCAACATCTGTATTAATTAATGATGTTTTGACTTACGTTTGGATTAATTATGACTCAAGATTACTTTGTATTCAAAGAAAAGATTCTTCCATCAAAAAGATAGGAGATTTCAATTCTAATGATAATTTGAAGAAACAATTAAACCAAATTGATCAATTAAAGGAATCTATGGCTTTAAACAATATAGGAAGTTTCGATGATGGTGTGGTAATTGAGAGTGTGAATAACACTCCAAATTCTGATTCATGTATTGAGATTTTAAATCTAGGAAATATTATTGGTGAGAAAAATAAAGAAACCAAGTATTCTAGTAGTAATAATATAGAGAACAAAACTAACACAGTTACAAGAGGACTTATGGGTAAAGAAAGATCGTCCACAAACTTTGACCAGGACAAACAAGAGGAAACCGAATCGGCGGTTCATGATATTGTAAATAAGTGGTTACCATTTGATAAAAGCTTATATTCAGCTTTTGGGGTTCTGACATACAATAACATCCAAAATCTTCATCCTGTATATGCAGTACCTGGTATTTTGGGTGGATCTTTTTGTACCAGAGGATTTTTTATTGGATCAATTATAAGTATACATGTTGTTGGAGACTTTGTTGAGGATATTGTTGATGAATACACAATTGGCGTAGAATCTCAGTTATTGATTACGTTTGAGGGTGGATTAAGCTTAAGAATTAATACTTTTTCTCAAGGAGCAGCAAATTCACTCAAGGAGAATTTGGAGTTAATTATTAATAATTTAGAAGAAAATGTTATGTTACCCATGAGACATAGTGTAAGTAATATAAGTAAGGAAGGAAAAAAAGAATTAAATTGTGAAGGTAGTTCTGTAAATAATTTGGAGGATACTCTATTTTCTGTTGGAATAAGTCCTCCTGATTTGATTTCTCGTTGTGACCAATTGATTGAATATGAGAAAACTTCTTTCAAAGACTGCTTTATTAAAAGTTTTACGAGATTTAACCCTCTGATTGGTAGACTTCAATGGAACTCATCCTCTCCAAGGACATATAGATGGCTTTCATATACTGCAAGTACATCTTTATCCCACTTTTTAATATTCTATCTTTTAAGTTCTATACCAAGAATTAATAAAGTTGAAAATGGAATTTTAGTTGGTTGGATTGCATATTGTATTTTAAATATTTCAAAGATGGTTTTGGACACAGCTATGGAATTTTCCTCAGTATTAAATATCATGTCAATAAGACAGCAAGCTGCTTATTCGTACTTCAGATTGTGGGTTATTTGGCTTACTTCAAGCTTTTGTATCCTAATTACTATAGTTTTGTCAGTTTTAACTATTTTACAATCAGCAAAACCCATAAACAACATTGAAGCATCAAGTGGATTCATTCTCAATGACATTAACTATTCCATTTCAACATGGATCGCAGGATTTATTGTCACTTTTCTATCATTATTCCTCCAGCCTCTAATCTTAGCATTGAGTTATACCACAATATTATTGCTTTCCAAGAAAACAAATTCTTTTGATGGTTTTGTAGCATTCTTCAAAACATTCAGCGACATTCAGGTAAGCAAAAATGGACGGATGCCAGTGAGGCCTGGGTGCATTATTAAGAAACAATGCAACCAGCGATAATATTTAACATGTTAAACATGCAAGCTGGAGGAATGGGAGGTCTGAGTAAAATAAAGTTAGGGGGTGATAGTTATGTTTGTATTTTCAAAAAGAAGATATCATCTAACGAAAAATAAACAAAATAAGACGAAGAAGTTTCTTAAAATCAAAATAAACAAAATCAATAATTATTTCGAGTTATATATTTAACTATATTCCAATAATTAAATAATTGGTTTGGCGGGAAAGTCTGAGCAAATATTTACATGCAAAAAGAGTTATATAAATAAAAGAGAGATGGTGGGAATTAAAAAAGAGCGATTAATAAATGGGTAGAAAGGAGGTTGGGGAGAAGATACGATAGTTTCCTGGATATTTTAAAAGGAGTTTGCGATCACTTATTAGTGAATAAATAGTGGACGTTTGCAGAAAGGTAGTGAATGACTCAAGGTTTATAGGCTAGTTGGCATTAAATCAGGGGAAAGAAACGAACTGAAGTAGATTTATTAAAGATAGAAAAGATACAAAAAATAAAAGAAGAATTTGAAGGCTATATATATTGGTTAGAATAGCAAATAAAGTTAAGAATGAGTATGATAGCCAATTTATTAAATAAAGCAAGAATGCAAGTAAAGAAGGTAAAGCTATTATTGGTTCTATTATCAGTTTTGGTACTTTTTGAGTTTGGTTTAGGGACAAATTTGACTGCAGATTTGGATTCATATTCAGCAGTTACAGCTGACCCAACAAGTAGTACAAAGTTATTGAATTTGGTAGCTCAAGAAGCAGCTCCTACACATGGAGAGAATAGATTTATGGATATTGGGGATGCTTTGGCCACAAAACAAGTTGTTGAAAAAATCAATTCATATGTTCCTCAGAACTTAGAGGTGGCAGAAAGGTATGCAGCAAATATGGTAGCAATATGTAAACTCAGAGAAGAAATTTACACAGATTCCAAGGAATATTATGAGTCTATTAAGTCACAGTTGGAAGCAATACCAGAGAGTAAAAGACTTAATGAGATTCTAAAGCATTCTGAGGCAAAGATGAAAAGATCAGAGGAAAATTATTTAGAATCAAAGAAGGCAGCAGAAAGATCTCTTGAGATTTATATGAAATTTATAAGACCAACAACAGAGAATGTTTTGATCAAAGCGGAAGCAACTGAAGGAAAGGGGTTGAAGATAGCTCATGCAGAATTGTCAAATATGGAGTCAATTTCATTACCAGATATGGATACAAGCGGATATGAGCCTTTGGATGCAGATGCATCATTACTAAGTATTGCAGAAAGCGTATTACCTCCAGAAGAGACAAAGGAGAGTTTGATTAATAAAGCTTTGGAAAAGATTTCAGCAACAATTGAGGAAGACTTTTTGAATAACAATAACTCAGATGAAAAGACCGAAAAGTCTGATAAAAAGTTGGTAGTTGAGCATTTAGGTAATGGAGATGATGATGAAGAAATGGAGGATGAAGAGGATGATCAAGATTTTGATATTAGGGATAAAAGTGTTTCAAATAAAGAAACAAAAGATGTTTCTATACATAAATCGGAAACAATTTCACAAGCTGGGAAAAGTGAGGAAATTTTTGCAAGCACAGTAGCAAGTTCTAATGATTTAATTAACAAAGACTACGATTCTGAAGATATAGGAGCAGCAGGTACTAAAGGTGGGAACAAAGATGATAAAATTTTGACATCTTTTCCATCATCAATTTCTGCTTCGTTCCCATCAGCTGTTGATCCAACAAACAACAATAAGAAGATTATTGTGATTCCAGGAGGGACTAGTTTGAATGGTAAAGTTCCTGAGCATTTTCAGTTTATTTTTAGAAGGAGTTATATATTAGTTTATATTGCTTCAATATTTGTGGAATCGTATGTATTACCACAATTCTTTACAGAAAGCCCTGCAATCAAGTTACATTCATTCTTTAGAATAAAAAGAACTTTCATATCTCACATATTATTTGGTTTAGCAAGTAAATACAGAATCATTTTCAAGGAGTTGCAAAGATTACCTTTTATTTACAAGGATTCAGAAATTAAGGAAAAGATTGAAAAAGTTGTGTTTGACTTATCAACCACAAATCTTCTTCTTCAAAATGCTTTATCAGATTCTGAAGAAGGTTACAAGAATGTTGCAAGTTTATTCGTAGAGTTCCCATTCAAAGTAAGAGAAGTCTTTTCAAAGTTTTCTGCTCCTATTCGAGTCAACTATCCAAATGTTGATTATTCTTTTGTAATGAGTGAGTCAATCTACTCTGCTCCAAAAGCATTTTTTCCAGAGCTCTCTCCTTCAGAGCTTGAGAGTTTGAAGCTTTTTGATAAAAAACTTGCATCAAAGCTTGAAGAATTTGATATTAAACAGTCTCTAAGTGATTTGAAAGAATCTCAGTTGTGGATTAAAGATTATGTTCTGAGAAATGCGGCCTATAGGCATTACCAATTTCAAAAGAACTACAATATTCGTCCATACTTTGAGTTTTCACAGTTTAATATCTCTTTAGTGCCTCAGGTCGAAGAGATTTTGAAAAAGTCATCAATAAAAAATAGTGAATAAGTTTATTTTGGATATAGTCATTAGTGTTACAAATATGGTTAGTTTATTTGGATGATCACGGTATTAAATAAAATGAAAGTAAAGCAATCTCTTTAATAATATATATATATGGATGGAAGAGTGAGAATATTCCACATATTATATCTTATTAAATTATGCTTAAGTTTATTTTGATGGTTAAGTAAAGTTTAAGCAGATAGAAAAGAGAATATCATTTAGTTGCCCTCAGTATTACTTTAGACGCTAGTATTAATTTGAGGTTCATTTCTCTTTATTTATTTTTCTATTTCAGATACGTAATTACATTTTTTTTTCTTAAAAAAGAATTCAACAAAACATGATATATACGTACTTATTTAAACATGTTTTCTTTGATTATTAGTTCACTAAAATCTATATACCTCTACTTGTACTAGTAATAATGAAATCTTTTTACTCTAAATTTTTCATCCTATACCGACATGTTTAGTGAATTATTATAGGTACCGTGGTTCCCGCCTAAAGTTCATAAAGGGTTTGAAAAAAAAGTTATGCTAGTGGAAAAATAGAAAAGGCTAAGATCAGGTATTTTGGTAGTAAAAACTTGCAGAAAACAAGCAAGTAAAATAAGAATTGATAGTATTTATATTGTACATTGGGGGTGATGAATTTTATAATAGGAAAGAAAGGAAGGTATTCCCTGTACATTGTAATTTTGTCTTTAATTTTGGTGATTCAGTTGTCTCAATGGGTAACATGCTTGAGCATATCTGGATTAGATACCTTATCATCTGAAAGTAAGCATGAGTTGTACACTTTGCTATTGAAGAAGAGATTTTCATTCTTGGAGTTATATTTACTGGAAGGGGAGAAGAAAGAGGAGGAAGTGAAGTCAGAAGCTGATGAACAGATTGAGTGTATGCTGAGTATAAGATACTCCAAATTGATAGGTTCCATGACAGGAGACCACGGTTTTGATGTGGTTTCAGAGAGAAATAAAGGAATAAGGTGTTTAAGAAGAAGTTTAAGGCAATTATCGAGTATTTATGCACGGTTTTTGGATTTCAAACTTATTTACAAGCCTGCTTGTTTAGAGAGGATCTGTACTAAGAAACCAGAGAAGATTTTATTTGAGCAATTAGAGGATCTTGCTTTGTCCATATATTCTATTTTGTCTTTAAATAATCTGGTAAAGGTGAATGGTGGTTTTGTGAAAGAGTTGGAGCTTCCTCAGGAATTGGAGCATAGAAATGAAGTTATTTCGACTTTGAATGGCTTAGAAAAGCTCAATTCATATAAGGAGGGGTTAAAGGTTTGTATGAAGTTTAATATGTTGGGTATTCTGATATATCCAGGATTTAACAATACGTCTCTGTTATCAGATTATAAGACATTCTCTTCAATACTACGCATTTTAACGATTAATATTGAAAAGCAAGTTAATTTATATAAATACAACGGAAGGCGTTTGGAAAACTCTAGGAAGAAGAGCTATGCCAAGAAGATGAGTTCAAACATTAAGAATATTAAGTCCTTTATAAAACTGCTTTCCTACGTGGTTCTCACTAAATACTTTGTCATTACGGACATTATGAACACAGAGACATACGAACAGATTTACAAGTCTATTTCCAATATCGATGTTACTGGCTAAAGTGGATCGGAATTTTGCTTATTTATACAAATCTATATACTTAAATTGGGTACATGCACAAGTCCGGTATAGGAATTCAAAAGGCGGGAAAGCATATAATTTATTTTTAGATTATATATATACAAATATATGCATGCACACGTTAGGTTTTTGCCAGATGAATTATTAAATACAAGTGGTTAGTGAAGCAGTGAAACATGTGTTTAGGTGTTTAGAAAGATAGATAAAGTATAGAATATGTCAAGGTTGGCCCCTTGAATTTCTTTCTTTTCAGTAATAGTTTATGACAGTAATTTTAGTCCCTTTTGTTCCCTTTTCCTTACTTTTAGTCCTGTCTCTTGATTATTTTTTTGGTTAAGTAGCAAAGAAGGAGGAGGTGTTTGACGCTATCGTGCATTGTGAGAAGAAGCAATTTTCCTGCGTTGATACATTGCAGGGCTTCCGAGTGGGAGCAGTGCAGGGTATTTGAGATTATTCCGTCTCTGATGTTTGCGATTTCTCTTCTCAAATCTTGGTCTTCAATGGACCAGTCCCAGGATCTCGCTAAAAGCATTTGAACTGTAATGTCTTGAATGTTCGCTAAGTCAATTAGAGAATAATAATAGTAAGCTCCTTGGTTGGCTAGAAGAAACTTATTAAGTTGTTCATTCTCCAGATTTTTGACATAAACCTTTGGGAAGTTCAAAGCCACAATTTTCCTCTTGAATTCAGTTAGAAAGAGAAGGATTGCAACCTTTAAGGTTTCTGTTGCCTCGAATATACTTAAGTCTTTTCCTGATTCATTGTAGAAATCTTTCTGTTTTTCATCTGAAAGTTCATCTCTAAGTTGATTCAAGGCCTCCTCACTATAGCATCTTTGTAAAACTTGACTATCCATTGATTCCAAAATCATTCTTTCCTCATCTTTTGCGTTTTTGTTTAAGGATAAAGAATGAGCTTCCTTAAGATGGATTTTAGCGTCTTCTCTTCTCACAACAACCACATCAAATTCGCAGAGCTGACAAGCAAAATAGTCCTCGGTATTCTCAACTAACTCTTTCTTTTCCATTCCTCTTTCTTCTCTTATTATTCCTATATTTCTCTCTTTTTGTCTCTCAAAAAGTAAAGTATATAAGTACAAGCCTTGCCAATTTTACAATTCAGATCCTTCCGGAAAACCAATTAGCTCCCAAAAAAATTAAAGTCTTCTTCAGACCAAAATAGCTGTGTGAAAGATCCTCAGCTCTTTAAAATCTCCTATAATTTATTAAAATTTTCTCTAATATTTATTCATCATATCACCCCTTGCACATTTATTTTATTGGCAGTTTTGGCGGGAAATGCAACTTTTTGAATTTTAAGTATTACATGTAATATTAAGGGCGGACAAAAAAAATTCTCCTCCAGCCTTTATTCTTATATTTTCATACATCCAGGCAGATAAGTTTTAAAGAACTTTACCTAGAGTTGAGTCTATGCCACTCTATGGTACATCTTTATCTTTTGAGTTTTCCCGATCATTTTTTCCCTATTCCCTCAACCACCATTTTTTTCAAAAAGTTCATGGTCAATTTTACTAAAATCACCATGGCGCCAAAAGTTACCAGTATCTAAATCATGTTATGGCGCCAATACTGAAAAAAACAAGTATGAATAAGTATTAAGTTTTAAGGTTATGCGAAGGAAAGAAGAAAAAGAAGTTATACAAGGCAAATAGCAAGTGGTAAAAAACGAGGATTCATTTTTTTGAATCCGTGTGGCTTCTTGCTTTTTTACTAAGTTAAGAATATTTCAAAATGAATCGGTTCCGATCTCGCTGTACGGTTTTTTTAAGGGTCATTATTGGCCTGGGCATAATTTTCCAGCTCACATTTTGCCAGCATGCAGCCTTGAACTACAGACCCGAGAAGTTGGAAGGTTCTACAATAATTAAAAAAATGAATAGTAAAGGTATTTGTAATTTTAAGGAACTTGATGAAGCATCGTACTTTTGTGAACCTTTGGAGAACTCCACAAACGCAGCTTATTTGCGGATTGATTGCGAGCTGATCTCCAAAAAAGATAGCCAGTTTCTTATATTGGGAGATTGCAAAGATTCCACAGATTTGAGTGGCAACTTGGTTTCTCTTAATAGCTGTAGCAAGTTTGTTTGCGACATTAAAACTGGTCCTTTAAGTCTTTTGATCGTTAGGGTTTCAGGGAGGGCTGAACATTCACGCGCTATTGAGCATTTTAAAAGGGATTTCAGATTTAGGGAATCTACCAGAAGCATGAAGCTGTCCCCCACTCCAGTTCACTTTTTATACAAAAAATATCAGCTTTTTGCTGATTCGTTTAACAAGTCCACTCCATGGATCTCCCCGTTCTACGGAAAGTACGTTGTCTACTACATTGGGTCTGATGACCATATTCCGACCTTGGACTGGTCTCTCCAGAGATTTGAAGATACTATTTTTATGAAATTCCTGAATTTAAAAGATAAAAACGAAATTGAAATTAATGAAGACGGTATAGTTTCAATATTTGCGACTGTTTACGGCATCTCATGGCTCTTATCAACTATTATGGAGATTTACTGGACCAGAGGGATTGATCGTCAATTCCAATCTCAAGTCAAGCCTTACGATCCAGAAACCTCATCTTTTGATACTGGATTGTCCTACAGGACTTATTGTTCTTTGGATTTCTCTTCTTTCATTTTTAATATGAAGTATTACACTGATTTTACGCTTCATAATTATAACCGATATGATTCAGTTTCTGAAGTTGACGTCCAAGCTGAAAACATTCGAGACATCTTCATATTATCTAGGTTTGACTTGGATTCTTTCTACCTTACATATTCTCCAAATGAGCTCAACGCCAATAGTTTCAACTTATCCAACGATGAGTTCTTCAATAAGCCTTTTCCTTGTATGTCCAAGTATAAAAATGTTCAGAAGCTTAGGAAAACAGCTTTTGATGATTACTCTAACAACAATGTCAGGAAATCCCCCGACTCCGAGTTTACCAAACTCAGAAAAATAGTTAACGAGGATATTCTTGTCCTTGTTAACATAATTTATGAGTTCATTTCAAACTTTGTTATTGTTTTTTACAAAAAGAATCTAGTTTTAATTGAGTCTAGTGAGAGAATTATGAAATATTATAAGATCCATCAAAAACTTTTTTCCAAGATCTCAGAACTCAAGTCCGAGGTCGATAAAGTATGTGGTAGAAAAGCTTTCAAAATTTACACTAAGAACCTTGAAGGGAAGAAGATGAGCAGCAGTAGTAGCAGTAACACTGGTAGTAGTAGCAATGACAAGAGTGGAGGTGGCAAAAGTTCAAGAAAATCCACCGAGAGTAAGAATAGTCGATTGGAGGATGAGCCGGTTTGCTCCTTGAGATATAGCATGGAGGTTGTTAGAAGACTGGAGTCAATCTTCTTTTCGGCTTTTGAGGACTACAGATACAACGAGCAACTCAGGAAAATTCAACTAAACTCTCCAGAGTATCTTTTAAAGTCTACATACTGTTTTTCAAGAGCTTTATTTGAGAATAATTACAAGGACGTCCCTAATGAGACAATAATCAAGACAGTTTTGACCAATTCAATCATTTACAAGCTTCAAACGAGTACCAGCGAGTCCATTAAGTCTGAGTGTCTTGAGGAACTGAGAGACGGCGATCTTTCTTGGTTGGTGGATCTCGAGTCTAATTCCCAAGTCTGTGAAAGCTACTCTACTTGCATGTTTGGCAAAGATTCCATGAATAAAAGCGTGGAGATTTTCAACAAGCTTAGTGAAATTGACCAAGAAGGGGGCTTTCACGAGAAGTCTGCTCTAATTAAAGAAATGTGTATATACTCTGATAAGATTTTGGGCCTGAATTTGGCCACAAACAAAGGCGGAAAGTCAAACGGCTCTGACTCGAATTTGACTAATTGCCAAGGATTCCGTCTTTTGCAGCTTTCACTAAGAACTTGCCAGCTGCAACAGGAAGCTGCTCTTTTTAAATTTAGAAATACTCTTGTGGACAAGTTTGGGAACTCTTACTTAATTTCAGATACTTCCACTGTTAGCTATTTGTTAATTAATGACTTTTGCATGGATCCTGAGATAACTTCATTAATTCAGTGCAATTTTGACTGGCAAGCCTTCCATAACTTGGAGGACTTGAGAAAGTCATCTGGAAAGGGAGAAAAGTTTAGAAGAACCACTAACTCCATCATACTGCAGGATGGATACACAATTTACACTCCTCTGTACTTTAGAGATACTACAGACCGTGATTTTATTACCCTTTCAAATGGAGTCTTGTTTGCTCGTATTGCAAGTTATGAGAGTAGTCCCAGTCTGAGACTTACCTACTTTAATGGACTTCCATATCCGTATCATATGAACAATGATAATCTGAAAAGGAAGATTTGTGAAAAGTTTCCAAGCAAGTTTACTTACAATCCTGAAGTTTCGAATCCTCAGAGAATATTGGTATTAAAGCTTAGCTATGACTCCACCCCCATTTCTCTTATTGTAGATGAGGAATACTTCGACAACAAGACCTTGATTAGGAACTCTCTGATTTACAAGGACAAGTTTTCTGTTGTGGATGCACCAGGACTTTCAATACCGTTAACTCCTTCCATAATTCAGATAGAAAGCACTTTGAGGTCCAAGTCGCCCTGTAACTCAATACTTTTCCCTTACTTGATGATTCAAGAGTTTGTGAATCCTATAGGGTTTGAGCGTAGTGATAGCAGTGGTGTAAATAAGAGCAGTAATAAGAACAGTAAGAACTTTTCTCCTACGAATACTATGGACGATATCTCCTATCCAACAAACCTATTGGGAGTGTTGAATAATATCCTTAATGTAGAGCCTTTGGCTTTGAACTTTATTGTAACTGGACGTGGTCGTAGGTTTCTTAAGATGTTTCTAAAATCTAATTATTACCTTGGGTACCACTTCTTAACGACTTTGGTAACCTTTTGGACGGGTGGTTCTAGGTTCCGACAGCACTGTGACATGCATCCAGGAAACATCCTTACAAGATTTCCCTCGAGTTGGAAGAGTTACAAGTGGGAAAAGTACCTAACAAACGTCTTGAATCACGTGGATCAGAGATACTTTTCAGTTATAGACGTAGATTATTCTTATGAGAGTGAGATGAAGATTACGAACCTGGAGGAGGACATTAAGAGACTTCCCGACAAGAATCCTTGTAGTCATCCCTCAGTTATAGAGAACAATCATCAGGTATCTAGGAATGATTATGAGAGAATTATGGAGTTTTTCTGCGACTCCCACATGTCTTTCCAGGATCTTTCAATGGTTATTTTGGAATCGTATCCTACCGAGACACTATTTTATGACCTTTCCTCCAAGTACCATGACATTATGACTATTCACAACTATACTATGGATTATTGTGAGGAGGCTAAGAGCATGATTGAGGGTCTGAAAGAGAGGGGAGAGGACGATCTTGCTACAGGGTTTAAGATGATTCAGGATCTTAGGAGGACTATTTGGAATTCTATTCTTGGACTTGAGAGGCTTGAGAGACTCGAGATGATTCAGAATCAAGGTGAGGAGCCGGTTGGTAAGAGCAACTTGTTTGGTAGGTTTTTATTTTCAGGTTCAGGATCAAATTTGGAGTCCTTGGAATGGTCGTCGGAATCACTAGAGTCAAATAATAAGAATGAGTTGGGAACAAAGAATTTAAGGAGGACAGATAGTTTGGTTGAGAGCAAAAGTTCTTACTCCTCCATCGGTGACGACTCAAAGCAGTCAGTTTCGATAGAAGGAGGTCATTCTTTACCGTTTTTACCAAATAGAATAGTGCCAGGAATGCTTTCATCTATTCCAGAGCAAAGCTTGAGCTTTTATTGCGCTGCAGTGTCAACCAGAAAGCTTCTAGATGTACCATCACTCAAGTTTACTGACTTGCTAAACTTTTTGCTACAAAGGTCTTCACTTGAGGGATATATTAGACAGATTCACCTTGGATCAAGTTTTGAAGAATTTGAGCTAACAAGAGGCAAACTGGAGTCTGTTGAACAATTAAAGTTGGAATGCATGCAGGATCCTGAAAACAAGAATATTGTTGTGAAGATGGCGCCTATAATATATTCAAATGCAGATATTATTTGCCCAAAAGACTTATGCAGTTCTGTTAAACATTATGACATTTTTGAATCAATGATATCGGTTTATAGGTTCCATTTAAGTCACTTAGTTTCAGCAGCTTATCATTTAGGAGATTCTTATAGCGATTTGAAAGACCAAATGTTAAGTATTAAGGCCTGGATGGTAGAGAGGAAGGATGATGGTGATCCCAGTTCAAGTAGATCAGAGAAGAAGATGTTAAAATTAAGACTGGACCAGATAAATTCCATCATAGAGCTTTACCACTTTTGCATCAGAGATAGGTTTTACAGCTCTTTATCTTATGGTCAGTTAAAGTGTAAAACAATTCCTGAGTTTGACAAATATGGAAAAGATTCGAATGGACTTTTAATTTTGGAATTTTCTTCTGTATCTGATAATTCTTCCAGTTTCATTGTATTTCCTTGGATGTACAATAGTAACTTTTCTATTTTTGAGTCAGAATTTTCATTTAAAGAGGTGAATGGTATTTCGGTAATTGGTATTGTAAAGCCTTTCGGACGAAAGGTGGAAGGAGAGAATGATGATGATGATGATTTAGAGGAAAGGAAAGTGTTTATACACAAAGGAGGTAAATGCATTTACGACTATAACTCTAGAATAGATGAATATAAGGCTCCTCCGAGCGTTATCAACAAGGTTTCAGATTCACAAGAGCATTTATACAGAAATAGCTTTATTGGATACGAAAAGATGGAGATGAATAATTTATCAGTGTTTACATTGGAGGATGGTAAAAGAATAAGCTTTTATTCTTGGGTTAAAGGAGTATTAAATGGTAATTCAGGTATCGGTAGAGGGAAAAAAGATAGTGATTTGAATGGAAGTAGTTTTTCTTCAATTAAAAGAAATCATCAAAACGAGTTAATAATTTTAGTTGGTTTCATAGTTAGAACCTTTAAATCAATTTGGATTCCAAATCCAGAATGTAAGCATTACAGTAGATTTAAGACAGTTTGCTTCCCAATGTTTTGTGGGATATCCAGCAAGAATATAATTTTAAAAGTGGGAGAAAACAGAAGAATTAAAGGCGTTAAGTTTTTATTCGGACAAGATATTAAAATACTTAATGCATATAATGAAATAACAGGTTTTAACAGTGAAGGGCCTGGAATCCAGTTGGATGAAAGCGATTCCTCTTCAGAAATTGAAGACTTGGCTAATATAAGTCATATTTTGCCAAATAATTGCAGTGACAATTATGATGAAGTTAATGATATGATTACTTTGGCATCGACTTTAGAGTACTTAACAACAGTAATTGCTACGGATGGCATCTTGGAGCCTTCAAAGCTATTTTCTTCAAACGTTGGTGATGTATATTACAGGTACTTTAAAATGACATTGGAGGAGATAATTGGCCAGGTGAATAGATTCTGCGAGATATTGCAAGCTTATTCTGGGTCAAAGAACCGTGTATGCTAGTTTTGAATATGATTGTGATAGTTCTTTCTTAATAGAGACAGCAGTTAGCTACTTAATTTTACTTTGACAACTTCAAGTAAGATAGGGAGTGGGTTGTGATTGATTGTTTTTTTTTTTAAATATATTTTTAACTTTAGTAAAATTTTTGAGGGAGCGGGGGAATTGAAAGAAAATGAATTTTGCATGTTTTAACTGCATGCAATTAATATGGATTCGCTTATTTTTTAGGGTTTTAGGACTCTGAAACTTTGGATTTTTTAAAGTTTGAATTTCTGTTGATACTATTTTCTAATATAAAAAGAGGAGGAGCGGGAGGGGGAGGAGGAAGAGGAGGGGGAGGAGGAAGAGGAGGGGGAGGAGGAAGAGGAAGGAGAGGAAAAAGAGAAGAGTGAAAGGAAGGAAAGCAAAAAAACAAAAATAAGAATAAAAAGAAAAAACTAAACCTCGATTATATATATTTCAGCTTTCAAATTTTTAGGTTGACAAAATCTATCCTATTTTTTTTATTACAAATAAAATTTATGTTATTTTCAATCTTGTAAAAATAGACAGTTTGGCGCCAAAGTTTCTTTCTATAATATAATTCAAAATTAGTAATAAAAAAGAGAAAAAAGCTAATACTTTTTTAATAAGAAAAAACAATGAGGCTAAAAAAAGGTTTAATATTAACTTTTGCAATCAGTATAGTTGTTCTGGTAAGTTAAGATAGAATTGTATGAAGTCACTTTTTTTTTTTTTTACAATACATTCATCAATGCATGCAATTTAATTGCATGAAATTTCAAGCAAAGTATTCACAAATACCGGTATTGCATTAAATATATATTGATGTTAAATTTACATGCACTGAAGAATGGGTTGTAAAAAAAACAAAAGTAATAAATAAAATAATTCTTTTAATTTATTTCTTTCTTTAAATAGGGAATAACCTTCAAATTAATTGATTCGACAGATTTTGAAAATAAGTTAAAAAGAGAGAGTATTAGAACTGAAGAACCAAGTAATTTAAAAAGTTTTTTAATAAGAGAAAATGATGAAATTAAGATTAAGAATGATACTGAAGAGTTGGAACTAGAGTTAGAAGCTTTTAAAGTAGCATCAGAACTGAGTACATCATTTATCAGAAAAGTTCCTCAGCAATTTAAAGAGGTTTACAGAAAATCAGATGGAACAGCAGAGAGTATGTATAAGAATTGTATTTATGGATTCTTAATATTAACCAAGAATGGAAAAGTTTCTCCAATTCTATATGTGAGAACATTGGTTTATAAGCTCGGAAATAATTACTATTTTGATTTAGGAGAAATTGAGGATGAGAAAAAAAGAGAAAATGCTCAACTGATTAAACTACATGTTGGTGAAGCAATACATTTATTTTGTATGAAAGCATCAACTCTATTTTATTCCAGAGATGAAACAAGACCTTTAGATCGAAAGATTAAAAGAGAATTGGTTAGATTAGAGCAGCAAGAACCAAAGCTAGAACTAGAACCAGAACCAGTACAAGAGCAGCATGAGGAGAAATTGAATGGAAATATTAAAGAAAGACCAGAAATTATGGAAATAATGTTATATTTGACAGAATTGCTAGACAGTGAGATTTCAAGTGTTGAGATGGACAAAGCTATAATGAATAGAAAAAGAAAAGAAATAAAAAGTATTTGGGAGATTGGAGCAGAGAGAAAATTAGATAGAGAAAAAATCAAAGAATATAAAAATATGGTTAGATTGATTCGAGTTCCCCTTCCAGAATCGCGACTTAGAGATAGATATGGTAAAATACATCATCCTGATTCTGAAAATAAATTACGAGTCCCCACAAGAGTCCAGAAAGAAAGTGACAAAATTAAATCAAAATTAAATCAAATTAAAAGAGATGAGAAAATTCTTATGGGAGGGAGTGAGAGATTTGTTGATTTTGAGAGAAAAAAGTTTTTGGAAGCTGCTTTAAAAAGAAATCAAAAACTTAGTTTTGAGAAAAATAAACAAATAATTTCTGATATGAGGAATGAGGATAATCAGAATCAAGAGGCCAGATTAAAATGCGAATGTGATCAAGAAGATGATTGTGAATGCAGAATTGTTGATCTTTATGGTGAAGTTTTAGGAAAGCCTGTATCAATAAAACTCGAAGAGGATCTTTTTAATGATCACCAAATTTTTAGAAACAAAGATAAGAACAGAAAAGTCGAAGTCAATTACTTTAAAGGATTAATTTATGGAAGAGGAGAAAAAGGAATTAAATCTAAAGGCGAATACAATTGCCAAGATAAATCTAATGGAATCAGTTTAAGAAGAAAGTTAAATGTTCCAAACAGTTACGTTGAGATTCCTCTTACTGGTCTATCAAAACTACAGTTATTAACTCTTGAACAACTTTCTGGAATTGATATTAATGCAAGAAGTTCAACACAATTCTTACCTAGAATTAAGGAAATTAATCATGAAAAAAACACGAAAGTATCAGAATCTGTTCCAATTAATGAAGATGATAAGGGCTCTGCTATGAAGAAACCCAAAGGTATTCTACATAATAGAAACAGAAATCATGTTTAACTAACTTAAGTTAAAGAACAAAATCTAATCAATTTTGACTTGATAAATAACAATGTTTATAAACAAGCTAGCAGAAAATCAGTATAATAAATGCCAAATCTTTCAATTAGTTCTAATAATAATATTAATTTATATTTCAGAACTAGAATTGATTTCAAGTGATTTTTTTTTTCCTCAAAATCTCCGTATATAATTGAAACTAATAGTTCCATGAACTCAAACTAATTAAATTTATAAACTATAATTGTAAAAAACATAAAGCAAAAATGATTATTCATTCACGATTTTAATATAGTATCGAATATTAATTGTTTTCTTTCATTTAATCATAGATAATTATACATAGTTGAATTAACAAGTAAAATCATTAAGAAATAAGTTATCCTCCTCTTTTTCTTATTTAATTAAAGCCCATTTAATATTCTTGGAATTTACCAAATTTCTTATTAAAAATATTATATTAATATCATTACGTGTCTATTATTATTTATTATCTCAAAAACTGCATGTAATTTATTTTCAATTTTGCTTGTGCAGTTGGCGGGAAAATACAAATGTCTAAAAATGAAAATTAGGTATTTGAGAGAAGAGAAAAAAAAATAATATTAGTTGATGAAAAATCGAATACTCAATGAGCATTTTTGGTAATTCATCTAATTTAAAAAGATAATTAAAAACAATGCTATTGAATACACCTTTTAAGAAGAGTGTGTTGATTTTCCTTTTGGTAAGCGTCTTCTATGGATTCCAAATAAAATTACTGGAGTGTGCATCTAAAAGTTCCGATGGTTTGGAACAAAATCATTCGCGTAGCACAGCAAATACAGTTTATGGTAGGCATGCAACGAGTATTTATGAAAACTTGGTACCAAAACACCCTCAAACTTCAACATCTTTACTTTATGGAAGAATGAAAGTAAGTAATTGGCTTTATGTAAAAAGGCGAAATAAGGAGGTGGGAGCATTAAGATATGGTTTGAATAATGATGATATGCATGTAACAATTCAGATGTATGTTAACAATTTAAAGACTCACATTCCAGTTCAAAAAACTTATTTACATGAACGAAGAGGCAAGGCAAGAAAGTTTAAAAGAAAATATATTTATTGGGTTTGGAGGCGTTGGAGATATTTACTTTCAGCAAAAGAAAGAATGCCAATATTAGTTGAAGATAGAGACTTGAAGCAAATGCCAGTAAATCCATTAGAAAGAGTTTATAGTTATGCAGTAAATATTATAGAAATTCCAAGCGCGTTTTATTTAGAACAGGTACATTGTATGTATGCTGGCATTAAGCCATTTATTAATGGTATCTTGGCAAGTTATTCCTTACAAGATCTAGTTGGTGCTTCTCTTTATTCAGTAGGGCCTGATGGATTATTTAAAGATTATTTATGCATACAGGCAATAAATTTATGGAGCGATGACCAAATCGTACCAAATGCTAATGCAATTTGTGAAAGAGCGAAGAAATGTTTAGACAATGGCGAAGTAAATGAAAGGAAGACAAGGCAACTATTTAACGAATATGTGAATAAGATTTCTGAGATTTATTCAAATAAGAGATTTATTGGTGCAGATTCCGGACATGTTTTTGCATCAAAAGCTTTTTTAAGCATGATACAAATATTTCATGATTTAGAAGCACACAAACGTCCTGACTATATTGAGAAGCTTTTTGTGCTTGTTAGATCAATAAGATTTATGATTTATGCAAACGAATTATTGCTTAGATCAGGAGTTAAAAAAAAAGCAGTTTTCAAGGCTGAAAGGGTTTCAGATGTTATGCAATATTCAGTATTCAGAGTTGATCCAGTTTCTATGATAAGATACTGTGTTGCTCACTTTATAACTACAAGGTTTAAGTTTAGAAAGAATATGGGAATTGCTATTATTGAGGAAGCTTGTGCTCACAGTTTAAGTTTTGGATTTATTGATGATACAGGCCAGCTGCCTCGTGGTGTAACAAAATCTCAAGCTAGAGAAATTATTTACCAGCATTTTTCAACTTTAGAAGAGGAAGAAGAACATTCTGATAACTTTGTTCTGATCCATTCCCATGATCAAAACATTTCTATTGATGAAAAAGGTAATATTAGTGGAAATAAAAAGAAGAAGGCAGAATTGGAAGATATTCAAGAAGCTGATGAAGAAAACAATGAAGAGATTGAAGACGAAGAAGGCTGGAACACCTTCGTTAATCAATATATTGAGTAGTTTAAATTGAACTTCTGATTTTGAGAGTATTATTAGAAATGTATAATATTTTTTTTATCAATTTTCTATTTCTAATAACTCTACAAATTTCTAAGTAATTCTAGTATATAAAAAATACATATATACATAAATACTTCAGGTAAGAGTTTTAATATTAAAACTGCAATTATTTATTTTCAAATAGTTTCTTTTCAATATAAAGAAGAAAAAATATCTATGCATGTGGACACCGGTATTGAGATTGACATATTAGTAATTTTTTTCCACATAAAATTACTATATACCGTGAATTACATGCAATTGCCATTTTTAATAATCAAAAAGCATAATATTTTTTTTACCTCGTGTTAAATATAATTAATAGAATATCACAATTAGTTCGGAAGAAATCAAATAAAAAAGAGACAATGCTAGACTTAAGCAAAAATATAATAATAAAAGTACTGTTAGTTTTACTTAAAGTTTCAATTCAAAGAGAAATAAGATACAGTGGCAAGTTTTTGGTTTCTGCAGACTAATGGGTGTAGGATTAAATCGCAAAAGTTGTATTGGCATATTCAATTAAATTAGTACCAAATGGTTTAAGGTGGATTTTGCTACTAAATCAAAACATATTTTCCGTAAATTTACTTGGATGTTAAATTAACTAGAATTTGTACTTAATAATAATAATAGCAACATGTTACTATTATTGGTTAATAATATTCATTGAGTAATAAGGCAACTATATTTACAATATAAATGGATAATAAAATGTAAGTTAATATAAATATAAATATAAATAAATAAACAAAAATTATTACAAGAAAAAAATTATATTAAATGAATATATATTTATATTGTGTATTATTTATTTATATTTAAAGTACATGCATTAGGCGCCTTGGGCAGAGTATTTAAATTGTCAAACTTAAGCGTTTTATAGTAAAATCAAGACAAAGAGTCAAAATAAATTGGGAACTTTTTGAAAGTAAATCTTGAATATTTTCGGAATAATCAAGTTCAGACTGAAATCATATTGCTGTCTTTGTGTATTAAATGCTAATTATTTTTCAATGATGCCTTAATTACACATTGGATATTTTTAAAGTTAAGCCATTAATTAACTAACTGAAAAGAAAAAGTAGATAATCATTCAAGATATTAAGAAAAGAAAGAGTGAGCAAAAAAATTTTTTTCTCATAGAAAAAGCTATTTATTAATTGTTGCTTTGAAGTTGTAAGTTGTTTAAATGCTCAATTTTACCGAGACTGTCTTTGGGTCTTTGTTAAAAAAATGCAAGTTGCTTACCTTGTTTATGTTGTTAATTAATTTGATCAAGTTGAATTATGTGTCATCTAATATAAGTAAATTGGCAATTACGGAAGGTCTTATATTCTCTTCAAAATCATTAAATCTAATAGAATGTACAAACAATGTAGTTTCTGATATTATAAGGGAAGTAACGAAGACAAATGACACGAATTATCACAAAGTTGAGACATGTCTTGAAGGCCAGCATTTTCAGAGAAGTATGATGGGCCTCGCTCTAAGTTTTGGTTCAGGAGATGATCTTCAATATAACAAATTCAAGTGCCCAAGGTTGATTGCATCCTTCTTAAGAGATAGAATTCTTGGATATTCATGCCCTTATTTATCAAATATTAGTGAGCTTTTTAACTTTGTAGAAAATAAAGAGCTCAAAACTGAAGATTCGATAGGGAAAAGGAATATTCGTACCCATCCAAATAACGCAAAGAATAGTAAATTACCTACAATATTAACGAGTTTATATACAAGATTAGTACATGGTTGTGATAAGATTGAAGATTGCCTCTTGAATAATGATGAAAAGTACCAGAAAAAGTATTTCATACAAGACAATTCAGATTTAGATGATTCAATACTTGGATTTAATCCACATAATATTAATCTTGAGATAAGACAAAATATTATTAATTCAATGGTTTCACTATTTCCAAAAAAGGTTGGAAGAAGGGATATTTTAACTTATTCCAATAACTTATTAAGAAGAGCAACTTTGGAATTTGAGACTAATTTTGAAAAAGAAAGTCCTATTGATCCTTTTTGGCTTATACAAGCATATAGAATGCTTTTATTATATTCAGTAATGCTTAATAATGCTGGAATTTTTGTCAATCTAAGCTCATATTATTTCCAGAAGGTATTTAATTATTTATTGGATACTCGATATCTACAAAATATTGATTCTTTACAATTACAAACGAAGTATTTAAATCTTGACAAGTCATCAAGAAAACAGTTATTATTCTTAAGAGCTTCATATACTATTTTGGAGTCTTGCTTCAATTTTTGGAAAGATCTTCATGAATATTATGTTTCATCAATGTTCACTAGTAATTATAATATTAATGATATTGGAGTAGTGATGGATTTTTCACAAGTTTGTCAAAAAGGCTTTCAATTACCTTTAAGACAATCATTGATATTTTTTTACTATGCTGGAATTAAAGAAGTTATCAAGTATTTTGATATTACTGAGAAGACTAGCAATATTCACCATGATAGCAGTGAGTTTACTGAATCTACTGAAGCCACCAATTCCATTGCTAGTCATAATAATAGTGAATGGTATGATAATTATTGCACAGACTTTACAATTAACACTCCTTGGTTTGTTGAAAGTACTAACTTATTCTATCCAGTAACAAATAATGAGGAGCTGGATTTAATATATAATAAAGAGGTTTCAGCTTTGATTAAGCAAAGTGATTCAAATCTAAATCCGAAAGCTACTGTTTTGAACTTGGATCATCATATTTTATCAGGCTATTTTATCGGAGGTAATGGATCAATGATGTATAAAAGTTGTACTTATTATTTAAAAAGAAAATTGAGGAAAGGATCTGAACAGTTATTATTGGCTCATGTTACGAAGATGAGTAAGAATAATGGATTCCATGAAGTTAGTCCAAATGAAAAGATAAGATACTTTTGCTGGTATACAGCTAAGATTGCTTATCCAAATGATCCAACTTTTGAAACTGATCATAAATATGAAACAAACCAATTTTCTCAAGGGAATTTCAAAGTTTCTCAGTCTATTGAAACTGGTGGTAGGGGAGCTATTCAAAGCAATGCTTCAAGACCTACTTCGATTTCTTCTTCCCCAAAAAGACTTGAATATCAGGATATTGAAACTCTTGAGCAAAATTCTGATAAAATTTCTTCAGCATTTGCATCTATTACTTCTTCCACCTCTCAAACATCTTCCTCAAGCAGTCCAACAAAGTCTAGAAAGCATTCATCATTTTTGGACGATAGACGAAGAGAAATTCTAAGGAGATTATACCCTCAAAGCTCTGATTTAGATATGAAGTCTTTAGTTTACTCAATTTCTGATAAGTCTGATGACCTAAGGGGGATACCTATTATTAAAAAGCATTCAAATTCTCCATCTCAAATAGTAGACACTTCATCTTCATTATCAAACACTAGAGGAAAACAAGAACAAGCTAGTTTTAAGAATAAAGATAAGGATGACAACAAGTCAAACAAGGGTTTGATGCCAAAATTACTTGAGGAAATTAGATCAGGAGTAAGGCTAAAACCTACTGGTTCTTCAGCTTCTAGTGAAATTATGGAAAGTATTAAGAAAGAAATTACAAGTTCTGCTAAAACTGTAAATCTTGGAGTTTCTTCTTCTCAAATCAAAAATGATTTAGATTCAACAGAATTTGCACCTCCTCTTGTTGAAACAAATTTGTTGGATGAAATGAGTAATAGCTACAGATTTTTATTTGAACAGTAAATTCTATGCTAGAAATTGAAGGCTTTGGCGCATATTATGTTGAAAATGTTTCAAGTGAAATTCTAGTAATCTTTTTTTTTGGTTCATTTCCGAATAAACTTTAAAAATCTAAATTTTGTACAAATTAAATGGTTGAAAAAGTCCTCACTTTTATTTTAATGAGAAAATATTTTGAATAAAAATTGTAGTCTTCAGTTTTTGTATAATATTATTGAATGTTAATAAAAACCTTAGTTATATACCGTTATGACGAGTGCATGCACATATTGACACGTAATTATTAATAATTTCTTACAAAAAAATTGTGAAACAATGAAATTTATTTTTATTTGAAATGAGTTATATTTGATGTTTACGGTTGTAGGAAAATTGGAGGAAAATAGGTGGGGAGGTGAATTCGCGAGAATTGACTCTAAATCTTTGATAATAGAGAAAGAATTGACATTTCTGTTATTTATCAATTAATCATATAAATCTAATGAGTTATTCTGATAGATCTTCTTTTTTTGTAAAAGTCGGTATGCAAATTTTGAATTCTTAAGATAAAAAAGTTTAGTTTAAGATTCAAAGAAATATAAGGGGATTAGGCTTGAAGGATTTTCATAACTGGATAGCCAATATATAGATTTAGAGATTTATTTTTTGATGATTTCGAAAAGGAAAAATAAATACTAATGCAGAAAAAATACGAATAATTTGTAATGAATATAATAATTCTCCGGTTAACTAATTAGTTGAGTAACGGAACATCCTGGTGTTTGAAATCCTTGCAAATTGAACATTCATCAGGGCTATGGAATCCAGCTAAATTAATAAGTCTTGAGTGTAGTGAGTCAAAATATTCCCAGGCAGATTTTTTGAGTTGAGTATTCATAGAATTAGTATTGTTTTTACAACTATCAAAGATTCCAGTTATACCATATTTGGTAGATTCTGAGAATTCATGTAATTTGTGGCCACATCCATGAATCTCGAGAGGTTCTTGGTGATTGAAGAATGCTTCATCGTTGTAGTTTTCGATATTCTCTAAATCTTGATTTTCAGATTCTTGCAGAATAGTAATTTCAGCATTTTCAGAATGCCCATTAGTTTCTTGTTGCTCCTCTTTAAAACTCACAGAATCATGTCTAAATTCATTTAAAATAAGCTTGGATTCCTGCTTTTTAGGCTGAGCAGCATTATCATTTTCTTCTTTGATCTCAATAATAGGTTCTTGGGTATTGTTGGAGATTTGTGAGGTGACTTCCTCTTGTGATAAAGTCTTTTCGTTTTTCTCATCTTCCTCAGCAACTTGGTCCTGCTCTTCGTCTATCTTTTCCTCTTCTCTAGATTCATTTTCATTCTCTAACAGATTTTCAACTTCGTCCCTATTTTTCTCATCAATCCTTTCTGGCTGGTCTGCAAATTGCTTTTCATTATCATTTTTTTCTTCAAAAGCGGATAAAGAAGGGCATCTGGAGGAAGCTATAGAGGTAGGTTCAGAAGTTTTCAGTCTCAGGGAAAGCTCTTGAGCCAACTTGATGCTCTCAGATGCAGCAATAAATTCTGCCTCCTTTATAGCCTTTTCTTCAGCTGCTCTAATACTAATTTCTTCTTTCATCTTAGACAAAAAGTGTGCAAAAATACTCAAATTGTAAAAGAGTCAAACTTGACTTGTATATTTATTAATTGAAAGTGCAATTTTCTAAATCTTTCGAAAATGCATGCAAATTTTGCTTTATAGCCAATACTCTACAAAGAGAATATTCTTCTAAATAAAGTTAAGCGTTGCTAAAATAAGATCAGTGAATCTTTTTAGACAACTTTTTTTTTTTAAACTAGAATTGTTTTCATATATTTTTATTCACATTTTTTTAATCTTTAAATAGTTGCCGCCCAAAGCATGCAACACGATACCCGTACTGTCTCGCGGCAAGCCGCTGCAAGTATAATAATTGAGTGGAAAATTAAAAGGGGGAAAAGAAAAGTTTTGGGAATTAAAAAAAACGAGATAAGTTTTATTAAAATACGAATGGTTTTTGTATTTAAAGTTGATTTGTACAAAAGCTTAAGCTTTGTGATATTATGAGATAGAATGAACATTCATATAATTTTGGGAGAGCGAAGATTGAATTATAAAAAACCAAAGATTCTTTCAAGTTAGTGGCACGCTAGAACATTTTTTAATTAATTTTTCAAAGTTATTGTAGTTTTATTTTTAATTATCGTGTTATTTGTAGTTCATTAAAAAAACTTAATATTTCAGTAATAGTAAGATTAATTGAATAATTACATGTAAGTATTTCAGAGATCTATATAAGGAGTGGCGCCAAAATTGATTTTTTATAGAAAGAGTGAAATATTATTTGCATGCAATATTAAGTTAGAGGTTTCAAACCGAATAATGAGATATTTGAATATTCAGCTGAGCATTTAATAGTCGGAGCAAAACAAAAAGTGTGGAGAGGGAGGATTTGAGAGAAGAATTACAATATTAAAATTAAAATCACTATTGCAACAAGTAGTCATCTTGCTAAAAAACTACTCGGGTATTAGTAAATTCTATTTAAAGTCTTACAATAGTTGAATAAAAGAATACCACAATTATCTAATCAGTTAATTAATGAAAAGAAGCAATTAAAGAATGCTGAATCGATTAAAGTCGTCCGGTAAGGCCGGAATGAACGTGATATTGACAGGTATGTCGGGATCTGGAAAAACAACACTGTTGTATTCATCACTGCTCGGTCGATTTAGTGAAGTTCCTAAATTGAATCCAACTGCGAGCTTCAATTTCGAAAGAATTATGTATTTGAAAAAATTGCTACTTGTGTGGGACACCTCCGGACACATTGCATTCATTAACAACCTTTTGCCAGTAATGTTATCAACTATTAAATTCAGAGCAATAGTATACGTTGTAAATCTTTTACAAGGCGATAAACTCATCTTCGATGAGATTAACAATGAAATAAGATCGCTATTATATAATCAACAGCTTTCAGATTGCAGATTCTGCATTTTATTCAACACATTTGGATCAGAGTCCGATTCATGGCCTAAGCAACCCACCGAATTTGCCAACTTACTGGGGCTCTGCTACTTGCCCCCTCAAATTGACAATAGAACCAAGTGGTTCGTTGTAAACACATCCAAAGGATTCACTGATCACGGCTGGAGAATGGCAGTAGAATTCATCCTATTTGGAAGTATTCCTAATATGCCCTACTATACCAATGTCCCGGATTTTGAGCTAGCTCCTATTCACTGTTACCATTCACAGTACGATGGAACAACACCATACGGATATAGTTTTAGACAATTCATTCCAAGTGACTATATTAACAGCCTCTACTATCAAAACATACCTCCACCTGCGACTACTAAACCTAAAACTTCCAAATTTGCAAAATTCTTTAAGAAAAAACAAAGATAGGCGCCGCAGTTCGGCGCCATATGTTGTCTCAATATATAAATTATAATTGCAATTAATTTGTTATATAATAAAAATAATTTAATAGCTAATATTTTAAAAAGTTCATGTATCTAAATAGTTTAATTTTAAATAGGTTAGCATTCTGTCTCAAGGCGGGCATTTGCTTAGCATAACAATAACATTTATATATATTAAAGTATATATATATTTGACTATTTTCATTTTGAACAACAAATTTAAAGTTTAAAGTTTTGAGAGGCAATTTGAACAAGCTTCGAAGGACTAGTTTTTTTTCATTTATTATAAATATAAAAAAAAATAATTAAGATTCAGGATGTCATCTTATGCTATATGTGGTTCAAGAGCATCTTTGGTTTCAAAAAAGAACCAAAGAGCAATATATTCTTATTTGTTCAAGGAAGGTGCTATTGTAGTACACAAGAATCCAAATGATCAGAGACATTCTGAATTGGATATTCCAAATCTCCAGGTCATGTTGACGATGAGATCCTTACTCTCCAAGGAGGTTGTAACTGAGAAATTCACATGGCAACATAACTATTATCTTTTAACAGACGAGGGAGTTGAGTATCTACGTCGTTATTTGGATTTGCCAGCATCAGTCTTCCCAGCAACACATACAAAGAAGACAATGGATCGTCCAGCTAGATCAGAAGGTAACCAAGGTAGAGGCTATGGCAGAAGCAGACAACAACACTAAGTTAACAAATCGGCTCTTAACCTTTTTTTTTTTTTTAATTCACGAGTCTTGCCAAAAGAAATAGTAAAGTATAAGAATTATATTTTATTAACTTAACAAACTTGCTATTTTTTAAATTATTTGTCCATTTTCTTTTCTACTAAGATCTCTAATTTACATTGAGACTACTACAGAAGAGGAGAAAGTTACTTAAGAGCTACTGTTTAGTTTCTAATACTAGATTATTAGAAGGAATCTTTACGCATTAACTATATTGTTTCCTTGTTATTCTCTTCTGATGGGGGTTGATTCGAGAAATTCTACTGGGAACTTTGTATTGCTGATATATTCCGATAGAGAGGGGTATTAATAGGTTTGTGATTATATTTTCAAAGTTTTCTCGCCTTATCTTGCCTTGAAAATTTGGGAGCGGGGAGTAATAAGGTGATGCGAAAAGATGGGAATTGAGATGATTAAGAGACTAGGATTCAAACAACTCCAAATAAATTGGACCACTTAATAATGTGGTTATTTTGGTCATTTTCAGATGAGTAGCTTGGTTTAACAAGTTTTAATGATAAGTTAAAATCTTGTATAGTAATGGGCCTAAATGCTTCTCTATTTGGAACGTTATGAATACCATTATATTTTTCAATAGTTTCATCATAGGAGAATTCTGCTGCCTTAATACACAAATTCTTGATATCACTTCCATTCCAGCCATGAGTTTCTGTTGCAATAGACTTTAATTGATCATAGGTTATTTGACATCCTCCTTGAGTATTTTTTTCTAGAATATACTTAATTTGTTCAAGTCTACATTCCATGTCTGGTAAAGGCACCAAGACTCTCTTACTTAGTCTTCTCAATGCTGCATCATCTAGCATATCAGGTCTATTGGTAGCTCCAATAACAACAACAATTTTAGACAAATCACTTTGTACACCATCAATCATTTGCAGGAACTGGTTTTTAAGTCTGATACTATTGTCATCGTCTTTACTCGTTCTCTTGCTGAATATACTATCAATTTCGTCAATAAATATAATAGAAGGCGATGAATACTCGGAGATCATAAAAAGAGCTTTAATAATATTTTCAGTTTCTCCATAAAACTTGCTCATTATACTTCCAGGAGAAACGTCATAGAATGATGCTTTGCACTCACTTGCAATCCATTTCGCTAGCATAGTCTTTCCAGTACCAGGAGGCCCAAATAAAAGGATTCCTCTTGGGGCAGAGTGCAAGCCAACATGTAGATCGGGTCGTTGAATTGGATTAATGATTTTAACTCTGAGCATTTTTTTGATGGACTCTAACCCAATGACATCTTTTTCTGAGATAAAATTTTTTGGTTCAGTTCTTATACTTAAAACCCACTCGATATGCTCGATCTTCACCTTTCCTCCCAGGGAAGCTAGTATTCTTTCAGCCTCAATATTTTGAGAATGATTACTAGTTAAACCCTTTACATTTTTCCCCACATAACTCAGAAGGTTGACTCCTTTTGAGTTTGAGAAATCTGAATTTTCTTTGTTGATTTGCTTTTCGTACATCTCTGGATTACTTTTTCCCAACTCACTTAAACCTGTTGTAAACATATTTTCTATTTCTCTTTTATTTGGCTTAATAGTTAAATTATTTTTGACACTGTTATTAACTTGGTCCAAATTAATATAGTCAGAATAGTCAGGGTAATTTGGAAGGTAAATCATATCCAATAACTCATTTCTGTAATGATCTCCGCCAAATCTGACCTTGAATATCTCCATACTAGATTCCATAATTTCTTGATTTGATTTCTTACCAACTTTAATTCTTGGTTGGCCATTTTCCATATATTCTGACCATTTCAGTATTGACTTATCGTTCAAGAAGGGGCTGTTTGTGTCTCTAAATATGATATCTGAATCTCTTTCAAGCCTATTAATTGCTCCAAACATTCTTAATATGCTCATATATTCAAATTCATTCCCATTTTTC
Source organism: Cryptosporidium sp. chipmunk genotype I (assembly GCF_004936735.1). Classification (NCBI taxonomy): domain Eukaryota; phylum Apicomplexa; class Conoidasida; order Eucoccidiorida; family Cryptosporidiidae; genus Cryptosporidium; species Cryptosporidium sp. chipmunk genotype I. The sequence goes on from NW_027125608.1 coordinate 89,032, forward strand.
AACTTGACTAACTCATCTACCAACATCTCCCAACATTTCCGTCTTTTCAAACCTGTTCCTATACTCTTTGATTTGAAAAACTCACTCAAAACCTCGACCTCTTCTTCCTCCATAATTTCCATGCTTTATTGTAATTTTGGTTTTGCTTAATTTTTTTTTGACATTATTCAATTTTTATTACATGTTTCGCGCGCCCAAGAACGTATGTTCGTATTTTAGTAAAAGATGTGGGTAACCAGCACACAAAAGAACATGCAAAATTTCATCTAGATTAGCAATAGTGAGAGATAATGCATATTTTAATAACATAAAAAGGCAGAAAGTACATTTTTGCAGATATCAAACAATCATCAACAAAATTTTTAGAGAACCTTTCTTTTTTTTTTTATAATAAATATTATTAGCTATGCTTTTAACAGACCTTTTGGCCAATTGAGTTATCTACCCTGCAATGCTCTACCCCGCCATACACTCCGCTCCACTTTGTCCATAAAAATCATGCCCACATGCTAGTGCATGTAATGCCGGCATACAATTCTAGTAAGAGGAGGGAAGGTATTAACTACCTCAATTTTGCTGTGAAGTTCTCATCTTCAATATTTATTCAAATGGAGTCGGAAGAGAAGAATCTGTACAGAATTACATTTGTTAGTATATTTTAAATTTAAGGGAACGGAAAGAAGAGTAAACATTGTAAAATAACAAAAAAACAAATACATCCCCATTATCTCATTAATAATGAAACGTAGCGCGTACCTGAAAAGAAAGATGTCAAGATTCGAATAGAAATTAGTGGATATTGAACCAATAATACAAAAAATAAGAAATGATAGAGTCTTCTGATTCTTATCCTTGAAAACATTCTCTAAAGAAGAACAAAGAATTGCGTTAGAAAGCATCCGATTTAGTTTCCATAGACCCAATAATATAAAGGTGAAAGTCCATCCGCCTCCCAGGCCAATATGTCTCCGTCTAAAGTAACAGAATCGGAACGAGTTAAACATGCAGATGCAATCCCAACTCGTAAAACCTTTCCCCCTTTCTTTACAGAGTAAAAACAACTATCAAAAGATATCTCCTTGCTTATCTCGTTTCTCTTCTTCCTCCTCAATCTTATTTCCCTTCTGCATCTCAATTGACGATGGTCAGGGTATTGGCATAGTAACTGTATTAAAAGTATTGGTCGGCAACAAGCTTGTAATCTAAGTCTGATCTCTCAGAGGCTTGTAAGAGCTTTCCATGAACACCTTCAAGCTTCTTAACAAAGCCGTCTTTTGATGAAGCAAAGACCATACGATCCTTGACCTTGGCGTTTTCTGGGGTAAACATTAAGAAAATTAGTTTTGGATTTTGACCATTCGGATCTGGAAGATCAATGGTGGCATAGAAACATTCAGTATCTGGGATGGACGCGAGGAAATCCTCATATGTTTCCTCAGGTCCTGAAGCTTTGAATAATATTATATTCTCATATGTACTATCCATCTTATAAAGCAGAAATCTGTGTTGCTTACGGATCTTCTGCTTTTGAAAAGCATCGATGCAATCTTGGTGAATCTTTACGCCTGATGACATTTTTTATGAATAATCTCACTACTATAACAAATTAAAATTCCAGTAAAAAAAATAAAATATATTAGACTTGTATTTTATCTTTACCTTGCCTAACTAGTGGTTTGTATGTATTTTTTATATGATTTATTTTTTTTCTCGATTTGTAACCTTATCTTGTATATATATATTTTATATATACAATATACACTTAAATTTGTTGTATTGCCAATTATACTTATTTTTTTATTATGGGGGTTATTGTCCATTTTAAATCTAAAGTACATGTAGATATTCCTTAGACGCATAGATTCAAATACTTGCTGTCTATTTTTTTGGCGCCTACCCCCTCAATACTAATTATAATTAAGAGCATTAAAAACAGAAGGAAAGACAAAATTAAATTAATTGTTAAATGCGATACTCAATAGAATTATTTAGGTTAGTGAATAGTTGAATGAAAATTCAAGTTTTACTAGAAACTCATATAGAATTATGAGACGGTTTTTCCATTTTAAACCTACCACTCTACTTTTATTTCTTGTATTTTCCGTATATGGTTACATCTTTCGAATTATTTGTGTGAATTACACTCGAGTATTTACTCATTCAGTTAAATTTAATCTTTGTAAATTTTTACTTGTTTAGCAGGCATTTTTTCCATGAAAGGAATAATTGAGAAAGTGGCGCGCAAGCGACTAATTATATGTAATGTATATATTTTTGGCAATAGGAATAAGGTGATAAAGGTAAAAAAATATTGAATTTTTCTCTTTGAAGCTAAAAGGCTGATTGCAGTTTCTTTTGTTTTGGGACATTTTGAAGTGTGGTTGGGAGGATTTGGCGGATAGAGAAGAGTATTTTTTGCTATTTTCATAATTTCTTGCATTAAATCTGTTTGAGTTGTAACTAAGCAGTGCTTCTGGTAAATGCTAATAATTTGTATAAGCTAGGAGAGAGCTCAATTTAGTTGGATGATAAGTCGTGTTGACAAAAAATAACTCTAAATTTTGAAGAAAAGGCTATTTTTGATATGTGGGATTTGAAATGTAAAATGCAAATCTAGATTATTAATCTACAGGGACTTTATAATTATACATATAAAGTGAAGATCAGATTAGAAGGATTGTTAATTTTATGAGTCTTCTAAATGAGAAAAAGAAGAAGCTATAATGGTAATTTGCCATTAAAAATTATGAGTAACAGCAGAATTCTGTCACAGTATATATCTTTAAATCATGGACCATATCGCTCTGAAAAAAGGATGAACCTATTTGACAAAAGAGAGGAGAATTTTTCTGGAGTTACTAATTTTCAAATCCCAATAAGAGAGAGACTTTTACCAGATAAGATTCATTCAAACAAGTATTTTCTAGAGGAAAAACCCAGGAAAGATATTTTAAGCTCAAGCTCAGGTAGTGATTTAGCCTTAATTTGCAAAACAAGTACTATAATGAATAAATACCAAGAGATTAAAAATAAGCATAGAGTGTTATACTGTGAAAAGAGTGGATCTGACTCTGACGATGGACTTTTAAAGCGATCATTGGAGTTTATCAAAAAGATATCAAAGAGTAACAATCATTTAGAGGCTCTTGGAAGCCACTTAAATAGTCTTGCCTTATGCGAGAGAAATCTTGAAAATAAGAGAAAAGAGTTCAAGAAACTGGTTTATGGCTTGGACGATGGACAGTTTGAAGAACATGAATCAAAAGGAGATGATGAGTTATTTGTTTCACTTGGAAAAATTAAATATAAATATCCAATAGAATGCTCTGATGAAGAATTAAACAAGGCTAGGGGTTATTTGAATAGCTCAAGCAATAGAGGGTTGATTGTAGCAGTTAATAATAAAAGTAATATTGAATTAAGTATTGACTTGGTTCAATGTTTAAGATCTCAACAGTGGCTTAATGACGAATTAATCAACTTTTACTTTTCAATGCTCCAGGAAAGGAATGATCGTCAAGTCTCCAAGGGATTTAAGCCTAAGGTGTGGCTTTGGAACTCCTTCTTTTATACAAAGTTAACGAGTGATCAAAATGAAGAGACAGGGTATTGCTATAAAAATGTCTCCAGATGGACACAAAGAAAAAAGATTGACTTGTTTGATTATGATATTGTACTGCTACCTATTAATGTAAATAATGTACATTGGACTTTGGGCGTGGTGAATTTTAGGCTTGGATATATTCAATATATAGATTCTTTGGGTGGGTCATTTCAGAACCATTTGGGCTGCACAAAGATGTCAGCCATATTTTTCCAAAATATGAATAGATATATCCAGGATGAGTATCTTGATAAAAAGAAGGAGATATTTCCAGGTCAGTTGAAGCATTTTACGAGTTTTTCAGAACCAGTTCCACAACAGAATAATGGGTCAGATTGTGGGGTATTCACATGCATGTTTGCTGAATGTATTTCTGAAGGAAGGTCTTTCGATTTTGATATAACTCAGATTGATAGGATTCGTGAGGTTATGTTAGTGGAGTGTATTAGGAATGAGATATTTTGAGGATTTCAGGTATTCAAAGACAAAAGGATAATTATTTGAAGCTGCTTTTTTTTTTTTTTTTTTTTTTTTAAATAAAAAAAAACAGTTTAGGCTTCTTATAATTAAGCTGTATTAATAGTAATCAATACCATTTTATTGGGGGCCTAATGTTATAATGAGGAAAAAAAAGAAAAAGGTTTTTGTTTAATCTACTCAAAAGTTTTAGGTAGTTTGTTAAAATTAACTTAATATTTGAATTGTACTAGTCCTGTTTATTATATATGAATAGATCCTTCTACTATAGAGAAGTTAGAGATTATATGCCTTCAATTGTCCATGAATCTACATGTACCCAAGCATTACAGTTGCCAACATTAACTATTCCTATAGTGAAGTACCTAAAATTACAGGTATCAGCAATATCTGTCAATCCACTATACTTAAAAATGTCATCAGTTCTAATTACAGTTGTACTTGGTGCTGTTTGCATGTTTTCCGAAGCAAAGCCAGTGGTTTCAAGAATTGACACGACGGTAGAAGGGTCTTTGGCTAAACTTGTATTACTGGAACATAAATCATCACAAATCTTTACAAATTTTAGAGATAGTGATTTTGATGAACATGTACAGTTATAAGAATCACAGTAGGTTTTTAACGTGATATAAGAGCCTTGGCTTAAAGTACGGATAGTCTTGGAGTAGCTGGATAAGTCAAATTGAACTAGTAAAGTATTATCCCAGCCTGTACTAAAACTAGACGTTATTGGAAGATACATAGTATTTCCTGAATATTCCCAACAAAAATTTGAGCTTATATTAATCATGTTTTGCGTCACAAACATGCTTTTTGGAGTAATTTTGGCGCAAATAGCCTGTTCGCTTCCCAATATTCCAAAAATACTAATTATTATTAACCTCAAATGTAACCACCCTATTCTCTTTCCACAAAATATCCGAGCTTGCATAGATTTAATTAATACTAATTAGAACAAATCTCGTCAAAGAAAGCCTGAATCAGTGTTTTATTGCATTCTACTTTTTTTTTAATAAATAATTTCAATATTAATAATATTACATACATGCACATGGCCATCTTGGCGCCAAACTTCCCATAGATCTTGGACGCCATTTGGTAGTATAATACTCTAAAGGGGTGCTGAAGGCCGAGCAAATATTATAATCAAAAATTTGCTTATTCTTCTGATTTTTGTTTTATATTTTGTCCTTGCAAGTTTTGATCCTGGAAGAAGTTTCAAAATTAGTGAAAATTCAAACGCCGACTAATTCTCTACAGAAGGGGTAGGAGGGAAAGTAGGTGAATAATTGTAGTATTTCTTGGGTATTTTTCTTCTTCTTTATTTCTCCTTTTTCTCCATTTGCCAGGAATATTATTTTAATTTTGCATGCATTTATAAATGGCGTCAATTGTATTTGTTTGCAGGTAGGGGCAAGGTAGGTAAGCTTGTGGGGATGGCGCGCTGCTTAAGGAACGAGGGGAAAAGGTATTTGTGAGCTATGGATTAATGGGCGAAAAAATAAATAAGGTGGCAAAAAAAGCAGAAATAAGTAAAATTTTCAATAAAAGTGTCTATATGAGAAAAAGAGTTAGGGTTCCACTGAAAAAGGCTCAACAGCATTGGATTCAAGATTTCTTTTAAATTAATTCATAATTAAAAATAGAATAATTGTGTGTGCAGTTTTGCATGCAGTTATTTTGGCAAATTCTTTATCAATTAACATATCATGTGGATATTATGACAAGAAAAATAAGTTAAAAGTGTGGGAATTGAAATAATAAGTTTAGAGTTTCTGAAATAAAGTTACACATTTTAGTGAGAAATAAAGAAAACGAAAGAGAGAATGGAACTTTGCATGGATGATAAGCTTATTACAAAAGTAACAAAAACAACAGCTACTAATACAATCAAGTAGAAAAAAAAGAAGGATGTTAAGATATTGTAGTAAAATAACCGAAAGAGTGTTATACTCTACCATAAAAAATGTAATGAATAAAATATTTACAAATTTTGAACAGGAACAGCTTTCTATTTCACTGCTTGGAGGGAGTTTGGAAATTAGAGATTTAAACATTAGAAAGGAACTTTTTGATGATTTGTCTTTTCCAATTAGCTTAAGTGATGGGATTGTTGGCAAGGTAAATATTGATATTATGTGGAGAAAAATATTCACTCAAGAGTTTGTGAAAATCACCTTGGATGATGTTTATGTGATCTTCAATACTACAGATATGAAAAGATGGAGTGTTGAAATGTTTGAAAAGAACTGGAAAAGGGTTAAGGCTAATTTGTTAAAGCATGATGAGTTTATTACTTTTTTAAAAAGTGCTATAGCTTCCAACTTTCTTAGGCAAATCGGCCACTTTTTCATATCAAAGATTCAGTTTGAAATCAAAAACATCAATTTTAGAATCGAGCATTTGCTCTCGCAGTACATGAAAAGGTTTGTTATTGGAATTAGTATAGATAACATTTCCAGTAGAAACTGTAATGAGTATTGGATTCCAGTAGATAAATCTAAAGGATCTATTTTAGGACGTAATACAGACAAAACAAATTCGCCAGTACTAGCAACTACATCCGTTGACAATACTGATACAAGGAATTCAAAAGTGTCTGGTAGCTCTAATAGCCATACATCATCACAATCTATCTCAGCAAGATTCGATTTGGACGACCAGGATGAGACCTGGATAGGGTACATTGTAGAAAAACATATAAGACTCATGGATCCTAAGTTAAAAACGGCAAAAAGCCTTGTTGGTGGGTTTTCAGAAGATCGAGACTATTGTGACAAGAAAGAGCAAGAGGCTATCTTGGAAAGCATTTTAGCAAAATCTAAATCCAGGATAAATGGAAATAAAATTTCAGTGACCCATAACTTTTGGTCCAAGCTTAAAAAGAAGACTCCCCTTAGTTGGGTCTGGAATAGCCAAGCCTACAATCGGAAAGCAGAATCTTCAGAAAATACTAATTCAGAGGAGACCCAACAAGATCCAGCTGACAAAGGACTGAGTACTGCTATATGGTCTAACAGCGACTTGATTTTCCCTCACCCAAATGGAATGGGAGTCAATAGGGAAATAATTGATAGCTTCATCACAGCCAAAGAAAGTAGGGAGATAGAAAAGTACATTAAGGAAAAGTTGGTACAGCCTGATATTTTGGAAAAGAACGAAATATTCCTCAAATCTTTCTTAATAGAGAACTTTTCTGTGTATTTTGATGAGATCTCACTTTATGATAAAACAAAAAACTCTCCTTGGACCAACTTAAAAAAGTCAGAATCACGAATCACTGATAGATTAAGCTTCTTAAAGGATACTTCAGTCAAAGAATACGATACCCATAATTTTATTATTTATCCACATAAAATCGAATTAAGAGTAAGATTGGTACCATGTATTATTAGATATGATGAAAATATATATGCATCAGCTCTGAATGACAGGTTTTATATTTTATCTCAGGATGAAGATAATCAGATTATTCCACTGATATCATCTTATCTGATCTTTGATAACTTAAGTATTGATATCACAGAAAACCAGTTAAAGTTAATTTTAGATTTTTTGGACTATACAGTGTTTTTATATGGGGATTTCTCGGCAGGTTCATGCCCCAAGGATTTTCAGAACTTTCCAGGTGAAGAATTTTGTATTAAATATAGAACTGCATGGTTTGAGTTTCTTATAGGAGAGAGAGATAGGAATAACTCAGAGATTTGTAATATTGAAGAAAGTTACAATGCTTATTCTCTAATAAAGCTCAGGAATGACGTTTATAAGTGCCTTAATTATTCAATTTACCACTCAGTAAAGTCGATACTTAGCTTTGATCTAGATAAAAGTGAGGGGGGTAACGTCTTGAGTTTTCCTCTATTTTCAATCAAAGAACAGGGAGAAAGTGGTTCAGGAGATTCTCTTGGTGGGTTTTCAAGCAAAAACAAGCCAGTATTGGTTAGTGAGACGGATAAGATTAGCAATAATCTGGCTCAGTATATTATTTCTAAAGTGGTTATAGGCCAGAATGATCATTATTCTATAAGTCTGAATATGAATGAGGATTCACAGAAAGGGGGAAAAAAGACGAATTTTAATACTGAAATTCAGGAAATGGAGATCCAACTGAGTAAGGAAGAGATCGGACTGGTTAAAGATAACGATTTGTTGGGAAGAATCAAGGCAAAGACGAGAAACTTATTATCACAGAATGAGTTGCCTTTTGAAGTAGTGACTTTTGACCTGAATTCATACTTAAGAACCGAAAAAGATGAGAAGAGAAAAAAGTCTCATCACACTTCCCCATTCACATTAATACTGAATGCTCAGAATTTAACAGTCAACTACTCAATAAGCTTGAGTGACCATAACTCATCTTCTAAAAGTAGGAAGAGCTTGAAATTTAACTGCCTGGACTTGTACCTTCAGCATAAGTTATTTACTGAGTCTAAAAAGTTGGAGATGACAGTGGCAGCAGAGAACTGCTATATGGTGGTTCACGATGATAAGGAAATAGGGATGAACTTAATTAATAGCTCAAATTGCCTGCTTAGGATTGGACCAAACATCCAAAACTCCAAAGCTTCTGATAAAGAAGCCTTCGAGGAATTAACGAATCATCCAATATTGCACAGGTCAAGTATATACACCGGTACTACAATATGCAGCAGAAAGCCTTATAGGTTGTTTACTGGAAATCAAGGGAGTACGAAAATTTACGAGCCTTGTGACAGGATTGGAGGGTTCTGGATAACTATTAGACTGAATAGGAATCCTTTCAGAACTACCCCAAAAGTGAATGTATATGGAAAGACTTACGGTGAGATCTCCATAGTGGGATCATACGACGTGTTTGAAAGGTTTTTAGATCCAATAGTAAATCATTTGAGCCCAAAACAAAGAAATAACTACTTGAATAAAGCAAATCAGAATTTTGTTAAAGTGATTAGGAAAGGCCAAAAATTCATGAAAGAGTTCTTCAATAATGGAGGGGTCTTTTCCAGCTTCTCTGATATGCCCTGCCCCAATTACATCTACCTAAATATAGAGGCCAAAGCTAAACAGCTTTTGTTCTTTCCCATTCTAAAAAGGGATTCTCATCACGAATTATTGGAGAAATCTGGTCAGAGTGCAATTCTAACAGCTTCTAGCCTAGGGCCAAATTCCATCAAGTCAGCCGTTGACATATTTTCAAATATGATGGAGTACAAGATCAACAAGCTTTCCAGCAACTCAAGTATGTACTGTATTGACTGTGGTGAGATGCTTATTGAGACTTTCGAGAAGAATACAAACAGGAAAGTAGATAATTCTAGAGATAAATTCTTCATTGACAATATTAAGATAAGCTTTTCAAATATATCTCTGTCATTTATGAGACAAGTAAGGTTAGTTGATCTGTACATTAATAAAGATCTTGAAATCAAAGACAAAGGTACCGGTGATGGGTTTCAAGATCCATGTGAAAGGCTACAGGATTGCTCTGTAAGGTGCATTCTGAAGCCTCAGAACTGGACATTTTCTGTCTCTAAGCACAGAGGCAACTCAATAATCATCAATACGAATAGTAGTATCAGACAATTTTTGGTGAATTTGGAATTTTCCCTGAAGTTAGCTGAAGATACAAGCGTGGAGATCAACACCACGGATATGGATCTTCACAACATTGCGGAAATTGCCAACTACTTTGTTAGCTTCTACTCTCAGTACAACTTTATCGACTACTCACAGGTCCTTGTAAGTAATGTCGAAGATACAGAATCTCTAAAGGGAGGAGAAGGTTTACGTGGAGGTGCAGCATCTAATAATCAGAGTTGCTCAATTTCAAGCCTGGAGTCCATGGAATCAATTATTGCTCACTCCATATCGAAGGATACTAATGTTCAGTTTCTAAAGAATATTGAGTTTATATGCACAATACCAGATACTCGTATTGTGATCAAGTCTGATCATGTTTACAGAGAAAGACAGGGAATGGCGATTAAGGACTTACCTGTGATCAAACTGAATGTTTCCTCAATCAAAGTGCTCATATTGAACGGAGATATGACCAGATCTGGAGTTTATGTATCTATAGCAGATGTATGCTTATCGGGTGGGATCTTAAACAGGAATAGTAGGCTTTTGGTGCCTTTGTTTTGTCCAATCTCCGATACATTTTGCAATTTGAGTATTAAATTTTCAGATCTAAGCAATATTGACCGCTACAAGGACTTTACAGGTATCCTATTGAATAACTCTAATATGGACATTCAAATCAACAACCCCAGGTTCATTGTGTATTGGGACCTTTATGGAATCATTCTTAATTGGATTATCACCTTCTACTTTAGATCTATTGCAGTTCACCTTGAGCGAAAGATAGATATCGACAAGATTAAGCCGATTCTTGACGGATCTAATAATGAAGGTATCCATAACCAAAGTCAAAGCGATCATGAACAAGAATCCAGCTTGGATAAAAACAGTGAAAGAGTTTTGGTGACCGAAAATCAATGCATTAGGAGTCAGATCATTCAGTTTCTTTCTATAATTAACCTCAAGATCCAGTTCAAGGATGTAATTGCTATTCTCCCTTGTACTCTTTCTGACCCGATTCAAGTTGTGATCACTGAGACTGAATCTTCATCATCTTCCACTTCAGCAGCTTCTTCCTCAGCAGCATCTTCTGCTTCAGGACAGACTCAAACTAACTCTGGAACAGGATTTTCAGGAACAGGCACCTCCACCATTCCAGCCACTTCAGCTTTCAAAGTTGACATTTTAAAGTCTCTTTTAGCTGTAATCAGATGTGATCTTATATATAGATTTAATGGAGAGTCAATATTTGAAATTGAAACTATGAAAAATTCTCATAGTAGGCTTAAAAGCAATACCCTAAAGAACACTTTTGAGCTTTTCAAGGGAAGTATTCAATTTGGGAGATCCCTAACTCCGAGGTATATTATGGAAGCTTTAGGTAGGATCTCAAGAAGTCATAATATGGGAGGAAAGCATGCATTAGTGACTAGTGGTATTGGAGTATCAAAGCTTAGTAGTGGTGGAGTGTCAAATTATACTAATCTTACTCAAAATAAGAGTGAAAATACATCAATTGGAGGAAAGAATACAAGTATATTAACAAGTCATTCAAATGGAAATATCTCAAATACAAATCATGGCTCTGGAGCAGTAATGGTAGGAGGAGGCCACTTTCAAAAGGCAATAGGTGATTCAAATTTCACAAACTTGGTAAAGTCTTTTTATTTACCTGGAACGGACCATGCCTTGAAAAGCTTAGTAGAGATTGAGAACTTGATAAACTCTTACCAGTGGCAGTTCAATTTTGATATAGGATCTCGAGACGAGAAAAAGGTTGTATCATCTTTAAGATTTAAGCTGGATTATATAATGAATCAATTAGAGGTAGAGTCTGAGATTGGCAATGTTATAATGCTTTACGGATTTCTGGAGACAGTAGAAATTAAAATGAACACAAATGAGCTTTTACATCTGATCAATGTAGTGGATATGTATTACAAATTAATTCAAAGTAATTTATTTGTGGACCTTTCCAACCAGAATGGCCAACTTGGAGGAGGAATTAATAACCAGGACATAATATTAGATATGCAAAGCGACTATGGTTCCTCTAAGTACAATGTTGGATATAGCTGCCAGGCGAATAATAATTCTATGGGGAATAATAGCTCCATGATGAATTACCTGGTTTACTTATTTCCATCGATTTTTCATACAACAGTTACAAACTACAACAAATTCATTTCGCAGTTCAAGCTGGAGGGATTAAAGATTCACTATATCCCAACAAACCTCACTTCCAATAAAGATGGAGTACTTATTGATGTAACAGAGACTCAGTTTGGTGTTTATGTTAACGATGAAGCACCAAACAACGATTTCTTACTGAAGATCTTTCCTTTTTTAACAGTATTTAGTGAAGGATCTAAACGACTAATGGATGAATTTGAGATTAAAGACAAGCTCCTATTGATTCCAAAATTCTCAATAAGCAGTATCCCAATCCTACCAATACTGACAAAGTCAAAAGATATCTTTTTTGGACTAATATTAGAATTCAAGAAGATTTCAGTATCAATATTCAATAATCAACTGATGTTTTATGACAATATTTTGGAACCTTTTGATATAAGTTTATTGTCAATATGCAAAGGTAACGATGCGAATAGCCAAAAGATATCAAAAGAAAAAGTAAGTCCAAAAGCTGAAATAGAGATCACTTGGATTAATTTGACAATGACTCCAGAATATGTCAAGTATTGGTTAAATTGTTTGGATAACTTTAATGAGGTTTATACAAATTATTATTTGAGGCTTAATAACACAAACAAGCTCCTTTCTAGAAGAGTGTTTCCTTACAACAATAGTCTTGGAATTCTTTTCCAGTGTGTTGAAAGCAAGGCTATGGATGAAGGCAACGATATAGAGGATAAATTGAAAGGTATTTCTTCAAGACCGTTATCTGGAGAATGGGATGACCATGTTTTTAATTTTAACAATTCAAATAGCAGTAAACAAATAACAGGAGGAATAGGAGGAAATCTGAGCAGCTCAAACTTTGTATTATATAATGATACAGGACAAATATTGGCCGTACTAATTCCATTATTTTTGGATGATAGCAAGAAAAATAAGAATGTAGAGACAATTGAGAGAAGGAATTCAGTTGATATTCAGATGGGTCAATTTAAAGTCCTAGAACAACAGGACCAAAATAGGGTAGCTAAAGCTCCAGGAAACTTTATAAATAGCATGAAAAAGAGGGGAAACTCTAACTTGATAAGAAGAAGAACCGAAAGACTCAGTTCAGAGAAATCAATCAAAGAAAGCATTTTCGATAAGTTGCTTGTGAGGAAGAAGTCAGTCTTGGATACAAGCAACCTATACTCACAGGAATCTGAAATGTCAAACATTTCAAACATAAGCAAAACAACTTACAAGCTATACTACGTTTGGAGGTATTTGAAACCAAATCATAAGATTTCATTCAGTAAAGATGAATATGGAAATAGCTACCCAATAGTGGTCAGAATTCGAATCTTGAATGATGTTTTTGACCTTAATAATATCACAATGGATAAAGTTAATATGGAGGTCGTTTACCTGGGACTGAGTGAGAGAAATCAAGCAAGAGTTCCTTTGCTAATAAAGACTGATATAATGAATAATCACTCTTTTTTGATTTCAATTTCCTCACGAGTTTTTATCTCAAACAACACAAGCAACATTATCCGACTCTTACCAAATCCAAAGAATGTTGAAGATTTTTTGAGCTACAACTTCTTCATTCCACCAGCAAGTAACAAACCAATTCTTGTTTCAAAATATAATAGTAAATTCTATGAGACTATTTCCAGAAAATACATTGATAAGAATTATATTTTAAGCATAATTGACGAAGAAATCAGCAAAAACAACTATAATAGTAGTGACTATATTAATGTTTTAATCCAATCAAAACTTTTCTGCAAGAGTTTAAATCCTGACTTTTTTACACTCTATTTAAATCCAAATACGTATACATGCATGCCCATGTGGACATCAATACCGGTGTTGCATGCATCCGGCAAACATGAAATGTTAAAATTCATTCCACTGCGGGCGGTAATAAATAATGTTTGGTTAGAGTCAGTTTTAAAGGATAAGGAGGAGAGGAAAAATAGAGTTTCAATAAAAGTTCCAACGGAGGGTGAAGCTGAAGTAAAAGGGGATCAGGAGACCTTAAAAAATGAGTTTACTGTAGATATTGAAGAGCTTATGAGTGAATATTTGAGTATTTACAATAATTTAAGTACATCTTCGGAACAGATAGTACAGAACAAATGTTATAAGAAATTGTTAACGACCAATACAGCTGGCAAAAAGAAGAACTACTTTGGATCAAGCACAATACAGTTAACGAGAAAATTAAGATCAGGAGATTTAAGCTTTGAAGTCCTGGAAAATAGTGTTGGCGGTTCTGTTAACGCTGGTAATGGTGGTGGCCGACGCAGTAGCAGTAGTAGTGTTAGTTGCAATGGAAATAGCAATACTGGAGAAATTGGCGTTGTATCAATATGTTCCTCGGTTTGTGAATATTCCCAAAAGGACATTAGAAGCAGTCCCAACTCTTTTATGTTTGTTATTAAATTAGATGTCCCTTTAATTATTGAGAACAACTTATTGATTCCTGTACAGCTTTCCTTCAATAAGGAAAGAGAAAAGCATGGTAAAATTAATAGCTCAATAGAACAGATTCCAAACGATAGAGATGAGGCTAATAACAATGAGAGAACAAGTAATAGTGGAAGTATCACAGGACAAACTGCAAACAGTAGTGACAGAATTGGCTCGGTTTTGGAAATAGCAAAAACAAACAACTCAAGAGAATATGAAGAAGGAAGTGAGGGAGATGGAATTTCTGAGTTGATTGATAGAGTTATGTATATGAATGATTCCAGTAGGTTTAACATTAATTTAAAGAACAATGAGAGAATTTTGTTAGAATCTTTGCCAAATTCCTTAAGTTTGAGTATATTGGATGTATCTTTTGGGAAATTTTTTGGGTTTTATAAGTCATCTCAGATCCAAATCAACTATAATTCAACTAGAAAAGAACTCAATAAAGAAATTCTTGTTCCTTTAAAGCTTAATAATGGATATAAGCTTATGCCAAATAATGATATTGCTAAGATTAATGGTATGAGTGCTGTGGTAACTAATGGATTCCTTCCCAGCTCTACCTGTATAAACGTTATTTTTGAAAGTAATAGAACTGATTATGTATCCAAGGACTTTATTCCAAGACAAAAACAAGATTTCAATTACTATATGGATAACGCTCCTGGCCTGGATTTCACAACTTATATTAGGACTTATCAGGAATACCAAACTAATAATACCTCTGAAATTTCTACTCCTTGGAATGGGTATTATTGCAATGCTTATAATACTTGTAAAGTTAGATTGAGCGTTTATGCTTCATTTTGGATTAATAATAGACAACATATACCAATCTATGTATTACAAAAGTCACAGCTTTTCTCCAGATATAGATTGGGATCTAAAGAGTTTAGGATCCTTCCTACTAATAATGGGAAAAGTGACTTGGGTATTGCTTTAAATCCAGAATTATCAAAAAAATTTCAATCTCCTTTTGTTCATATTGAAAGAGCTAATATTGTTGGAACTATTACTGTTCCTTCGAAAAAATTGAACCCTGTTTCTCATACTGTTGGCAACAATTTGAATTCGAGCTTGAGCAACCAAAACGTTAATATAAGGGATATTATGTCAGGTGGTAATTTTGGGTTAAAACTTGGGTATTGTGTTACAACTATCAATAATTTTTCCAAATCTCCAAATTTCATGATAAATATTTACAACAAATACATCATTGTAAACTACCACAACTTACCAATCTGGATACGAGAATCTAATAAATTTGGAAGCTGGGTATATATTCCACCAAATATCTCGATTCCTTTCCACCCTTTGGATAGTAAGGATTTATCTATAATTGAAGTTACCTTTTTGGATCCAAAGATTATTGAAGAGTACGAGAAAAAGTACCAAATCAATCTCAATAACATTCCATATAAAACTTTACCTCTTTCTATTGACAATTTATATGATATTCAAGTCAGATTGGTTTCTTCTTTGAATAATATTCCACTGATTAGTAGTCATAATCAAAAAGAACAAGATAATTTTCCGAATAAAATTGGGAATCTGCATTTTACTTACATTCTTTCATCCATTTCGATTTATTCCATTAATTCATCAACATCTTACCAGATTAATATATATCCATCACAGATCCCAGACTTCTCTATAGTCAATGAAACTCCATGTAATATATTCATTAAACAGTTAAATACATCATGTTGGAATTATTTTAGTCCTATTTCTGACTCCAATTATGCTTTGTTAGATCCTTTTGGAGACCACATGCTGGAACTTGTTGTTGGAGTTTCTTTAGGGAATTTGGATTTCACTAAGATACCTAAAAAGAATGCAATACTTAACGGTAAAAAAGATCATACTAATTTGGGATATCATAATAGAAATCATCAACACCGTGATTCTATGGCATTTAATGATTTCTCGTCTATACCTTTATATTTGTATAATGATCACAGCATTCATTTCTGGTATAAAAACAAAAATAACCTCAATCTAAATAAGGTATTAACTCACTCCAGAATTTTTATTCCCGAATACAACAGTATGCTTTATGTTGTAATGCTTATTGAAAATGGTACAAGGGTGATCAATATCTCATTTGACAATACTTTATATAAAAGAAGGCGAAATGAGATTAGAGCTGTGAATCAAAGTAATTTAGCCAATAAGAGTATTAGGCTCAAGCCAGATTCTCTTCACACAAGAATGGATCGTGAAGAAGACTCTGGACACAACTTAGGTCAAATTAAGGCCAATAACAGTAACATTGATCTTGATATTGGTCTTGAAGGAGATTATGACCAGGATCTTGTTCTAAATCACAGTGGAAAGTCTATTTTCAAGACTTTGGGAAATAAGTTAAAGAATCCAAAAAGATTTAGGAATAAAGACGATAGGTTAAACAATTACGATGATGATTATATTGATGATGAAGAAAGCAACAAAAATGATGAAAATAAAGAGGATAAGGATGGTGAGACCGGTCAGAATTTCTTCAATAACAAATCTGCAATTGTTGAAGCGGAAATAAGCCCTGAGGTTAAGAATTTAACATCATTCGAGACTATTAAGGATGGCGAAGCCAATACAGATCAAGGCTTAAATAAGATCACAGCGGTTTCATCATTTGAGACAGAGCTTTCACAATTCAGTAATTCCAATCTATCTAGAGTATCTTCCGGTCAGAATTTATTTTTGTTTGTTGACAAATTAAGACCTGAAACAAGAATATGTTTTGAGTTGAATATAGGATGTGATGGTTTTGGAGTGTCTTTCTTGTCAAATACAAACAAGGAGATAACTTATATGTCATTCCAGAGAATAAGCTTTAAGCTGGAGAATTCTAAGACAAATTATGACCAATTTCATATGAGATTTAGAATTATGGAATTTCAACTAGATAACCACATTACTTCTTCAGCTGAAAATACCATAATTAGAAAAGCAACTCCAAATGAATTTCTACGACTTTCAAAATTAAGTAATAAAAAGAAGGAACCCAGGAATGATCCCAAGTCAAAAAGTACTCATTATATTCCACCTACAAAACCTGTTGAAGGAAACGAAAATTGTATTGTAAACAAGGTTAATGATGATTTGGACGATGAAATCAATGAAATTGAGGAGGATAGTTACTATGGTATAGAGTCCCTACTCTCAGTTGGAGTTGCTACTTTGGGAGAAGTAATCAAGAAAAAGAGTGAGATTATTCGTATTCACAATAAGTTGTTAGAATACATGACAGTTGGTAATCATGAGAATGTGTATCTAACTAGCAGAGAAAAGAGAATCAAAGGGATACTTTGTATGGAGTCATTTCTGGATTTACAGTTTAGTATTATAATAGACAACAATAATGATATCTCTAATAAATACGGAAGTAATGGTGTTATTGAGATTCCTTATCTTTATTTTTGGATTTATCCCCTAAGTATTCATTTGGATATTGATACTTTAAGAGAGATGGTTTCAATACTGGAGCAATTAATTAACAGAATACTTTCCCCAACCGAGGAGTTAGATAATACCAAGTCAATATCTTTGCAGAGCTTACCATTAGTTGAGAATTTAAAGAAGGCTTCAAAGTATGTTTATATCCAAGTACTTTTAATGAATCCAATACAAATTTTATGTTCAACCAGCAAAAGTACTTGGAATATATCAACAAACCAAAATTCAAACTTTACTGACTATTATAATATAATGAATAACATTACTAAGATGGGTGAGAGCGAAGTTATTGTTCGGGAAATTATTCCTTTAGTTCAAAGTTTTGGAGTTGGAGGAGCTGATTTGAAAAATTTGCTAAATTTTAAGATAATGAATAACTTTGGGAATCCATACTTGAATTTTAATAATGAACTGACTTTGAATTATGCTAGTATAATGGAAAGGATTAGCATGGGCCGCTTGGGTTATAAGGAGGATTTTAGGAATTTGGAGAATGGAAAACTAAAGAATGATGCTGCAAATATAATTTTACCCAATACAGTAAGTGTGAATGCTGGTGTTTCAGAAAATGAAGGTAGAAAAGCTACTATGATTAGAGCTGAAGCTGGGGTAGCAGTTGGACGACTCGGAGATTCTACAAATATTGCGAAAAACCATGTAGGCCAAGGTCAAATACAAAATAATTTAACAATGAATAAAACTGGTACAGAATTTTTATTAAATATATTACAGTGGTTATCCTCAATGCCATTCTCGAATGTACCGATAGAATTTAAGGGAGTGATTAACGAGTCAATATTTTTAGATAGTGAAAAATGTCTTGTTCAAATTGGAGATTTGTACAGACAACAGATATTCTCCCATTTGGGTAAAATTATAGGATCTATTGATTTGATTGGGAATCCAATCGATATTTATATTCTTGTTAAAGAAGGATTGTTGGCGTCAAAATATCACTTTGATCTCTACAAAAGAGCTACAAAGCTTAAAGAGAAAATTCAGGAGAATATAAGGAGAAAAAGGATTCAAAAGAACGAGCAACTTATTGAGGGGATTAGTGGTAACGAAAATAAAGATTTTGATGTTAATAGTATCAAAAAGTGCGAGAAAAACATTGAAATGGTTGAGAATAAAAGTTTAGAAAGTTTAATGGATATTGGATTTTATGATGATAATGATGATTTAAGTAGTGAAAATGTAACTTATCAGACAGAAAAGGAGAAATTAGATGTGCAATATCAATATCTTTTAGATTTTTGTTATGAATTGGATGAAAAACAAACAGCTAAAACTTATGATGAAGAAGTTGATGATTTTTTAAAGCAGAACAAATCATTGGTTTTAAGATCGAATGCAGAATTAATGACAAAACTATTATTTTTTTCAATTAAGGAGATTATGGTAGGACTACATATTCTTGTTGGAACAGGAATTGCAGTAGTATCTCAAGTAATTGTAAGAATATCAAGTGCAATATTACATTTATTTGAAGTAACTTATTTGTTAGATCAAGATTGCTTAATGAGTATATGGTATGGAACACCATTATTTATGAGCAGGTATATTGCAGATAATCCAAATAATTTGATAGAAGGTTTAATTACAGGCTTATTACGTTCTTTATTAATAATAATGAGTATATTAATAAATTTTTGGCAGGTACCTAAAAAGATGTATAGACAAATTGGTAGTTGGGGCATATTTTTGGGTGTATTTTTAGCAATATTGAGAATAATACCAGCAGGATTTGCATCTTTTCTCACTTTATTTTATGGTATTTCTTCAGGTGTAGTTCAAAGCTTACGTACAAGAATTCCAGTAAGTCATATCAGAACTGTTAGGGTTATTTGCAATGGAAGTCCAATATTGCCTTACAACCCTCAACATAGTATTGCAACAATGATTATAGATTCATTAAAGTTAGTAAATGATGTAAAGGAGTCAAATGTGATGAATTTTATTTCATTTAAAAATCAGACAAGTGGATCATCAAGTATTGATAGTAATATTGATAATATAATTTTGAATAATAAAAGATCAGTTGCTAAGAGTGGGATTGAGAAGAAGTTCTTGATATATAAACTGTTGGACAATAAAGAGGATTCAAGCTTAAATTACTATAATGGTATAATTATATTTAAAGAAAGTATTTCATTATTAAAATCAGGAAAGTTGGTTTGGATGGTCCCTTTAATAAATATTAGCAGAATTAATCTTTATTTAGTTGTAAATAATGCAAATAATAAATCTGAAGATAACAACCTTAGACTGAATAGAAGAAAAATTAAGGATATGTTTTATAGTAAGGACAAGGGAAAGAATAGAAAAAATACAGCTTTTGAGAATTTATTGGATATTGAGAGTCATTTCTTAGGTATAAACAAGAAAGATGAAGATGAAAGTGGTAATGATAAGAACAATAGCAATACTATTGGATATAATATTAATAGTGAAAATGTATCAGGAACAAGTGATGGTATAACTTTTAATAGGAGGTCATTTGAATTCCATCTTTTTATTAAGCCTTGGAGCTACTTGGATGATTTAATAGAGAATAGTTCAAGTCAAAATAGTAAATCTTGCTTGAGTAGAGTAAGAGGTGGTGGAGCATTTGGTGGTAGTTCAAGACTATTTTCAGGTAATAATAATACAAGTTCGGCAGGATTTTTGAGTGGAATTAATAATAACAATAATAAAATTGGATTTAGTGGTAAGAGCATGAGAAATGGAGCAAGTTTTCTTTCGCAGTCAACAAATATTATGACTAAATTTAATAAATGGAGGGCTCAGAGAATGAGAAAGAAGGGAATAAATTTGTTTTCTGATAAGAAATTCATGAAACAATTATTGTTACCAAAAAAGATTGAAAATATTCATATAAATAGAAGATTTACTATGAATGAGAGAAGTTTTATGAATTTTAAGACGAATAACAAGGCTCTGAATGATTTAATAATTCCAATGGATGATAACAGAACAGTAATTAACTTTAATTTGAGTAATAATTCATTTATTTCCTTTCCATCAATTCAAACTTCATCATTATCACCATTATCATTAATCAATTTTGGTCAAAAAAGTTCTTCTATTTCTAATGATAGCCAATTCCAGTTAAGCTCTTGCAAACAGTTTTCAGAAAAAATCATCTTTACAGTGGAAGACAAAGATGATGCAATTAAAGTATTTTCTGTTTTATCCAAGTATATTAATTCTGAATAAGATTTTCGTTATAAATATTTTGTTCATGAGAATTTACTGGCACAATTTAATATTGGTACTCAAATTTCCAGCTTTTTTTTCTTCCTCTTTTCTTATTCTAATATAATAATAATTTTCTAATATAAATGTTGCATGCATGGAATAATTATTTAATTAATTTTGAATTACGTGTTTCCACGTAAGTCAAAAATTGCGCAAAATTTGCATACGAATCCCGGTATAGAAAAAGTTAGTGGTAGAATTTATTAAGCAATTAATTATTTTTATTACAATTTAACAATTATAATAATTATATTTTTTTTAAATAGAAAAATATCTAATTTTTAACTATTCTATATTCAGGTTTAAGAGAACGTGAAAGGAGGAAATAATAATGGATTTGGAGTTGAGAAGATATTATAATGATTTGTTATACAAAGCAGAGAAAAAAGAGAATGAAAAGGATGATAAGAATGTTAAGGGTGGAAAAATGATGTATAACTTGGTTATTGGAAATAAAAGTGCTGATTTGGTAAGTTAAAACTTGAAGGTTTCTTTTTTTGTTTTGATATTAAAAGTAAAATGCTTGAAAGCCAGTACTGAGGCTAAGTTTTTGAGCGTCTTTTGGAAAATTCAAGAAACTAGAAATTTATTCAAATAATTAACTTAATCTTTTATAATTATTTTTATAAACGAAAAATAAATATCAAATTTTATTAAAATCTAGGATTCAATAGTTTCAGCAATTACATATTCAAGAATATTAAATTTGATAAATAATACAATAAACTTTGACGATAAGAATAAGATATATGGAATACATTTACCAGTAATAAATTGCAATAGAAACGAGTTAAAGCTGAAATTTCCTTTAATTAATTTAATTAATTATTTCTCAAATGATCAAGATAAGAATTTAAGAAGTGATTTTCAGATTGAAAATATACCATTCATATGCTTAGATGATGAAATAATTAATGAATTGATACTTGAGATGGAGAAGTTGGATAGTGAGAAAAAACATATGAATTCAGGGCATTATATTACATTGGTGGATCATAATACATTAGATACATTTCAAAAAAAGTGAGTTTAATTTAATATTTTATCAATTTATTCTTTAAATCCAAAATAATTTATTTACCAGCTTCAATGAAAGAGTAGTTTCTATTGTGGATCATCACCAAGATTATATGACCACAAAGTCAAACTATAGATTATCATTGGGAACTAATATAGGAAGCTGCTCAACATTAATTGGAAAGATTGTAAGTTAATATTCAACCATTTTTCTTCATCTTAACTTTGGTTTAAAATTTAATTCTAGTGGAGAGATTCTTATGATAAAGGAAAGATTAATAAACAAACTTTGATTGAAAATAAAGTATTTCTTGAGATGATTGCTTGTACCATATTAAAAGGTAAGTTTTATTGATAACAATAACCAAGAATCTTTATATTTTTAATGCTAAAATGTAATTATTTCAGATACTTGTAACTTTGACCAAGGATCATTAGGAAAAAGATGGAGCTCTTTAGATTTAGAGGTTTACAATTGGATATTAGAAGAGTTATCTTTAAAAGAAAACAGTGAAGATATAAGTAATAAATACATTGACTTGTATGTAAATTTTTTAAAGAATGCTAATAGAAATGTGGATTTAATATTTAATAATAAACTTATTGAATTATTTAAAATGGATTATAAGGATTTTATTTACAAGAATAAATGCGGAAATAAAGATATTATTGTTGGTTATTCAAGCTTTGAGATAGATTTATTACAAATCATAAATCATTATAATATTGAGAATTTTCAAAAAGATATTAAGAATTTTATATTAAATAACAAGTTAAATTTATTTATTATTTTAAGTAATTATATATATAAAACAAAAGATAGTCAAAATGAAGAAATTAAAAAGCAAATAATTATTTCACATATTAATGATCACAATCATCCCCAAGATTTTCAGAATCTTTTAATTCAATCATTGAAACCAATTATTCCAATTACTGAAATTAAGATAGAATCAGTTATTCCAGAATTTAAAAGTGTTGAGTCATCTTTGAATTTTAATGATTATTCTCCAAATTTTGATTCAAACCCTAAATCGATTTCTTTGGAACTTTCCTTAAAGTTATTTGATATAAATGATATATCTTTTTCCAGAAAAAAACTGGAGCCACTGATTAAAGAAATAATTAATAATAAGTTTTGATTTTCGACAGATTCTTTGTAACTATGTATTCAGCATACAAATTTGAATAATCTCTAATCAATTTTTTCAGCTTTATCTTCGAATTTCTATTGAAATTAATCCTAGATCCAGAACTAGAGTCAGAATAGGAGTCACATTCAATATAAGAACTGGAGCTTTGACTTGAGCTAGATCTTGTACTGGAACAAGATCTGGATCTGGGTATTTGCCTGGACTTGGACCTAGATCTGGACCCTGAACAGTATTTGGACCTGGATTTGGACCTGGAATAGGAGTTAGAACTTTTCTTTTTAAACTGGGAATTTTGGCTACCGGACCTAGTAGTAGTATTTGCCCCCTTCTTTTTGAAATTACTTTTCTCTTCAATAATGGTACTACTAGCTGTGCTCTCTACTGCACTATTACCACTCCTTCCTCCGCTAATTCTTCCATTATTACTTTTTCCCCTTCGCCTTAACTTGCCTTTTTTGATGTAGATCCTTGATTCTGTATCTGACTGGGATCCCAGTTCTAATTCCAATTCACTCACCAAACCCCTAATCTTATTCATTTTCGACTCTTCTTTATCTTTTTTAAATGTTATCCTTGGCTCCGAAGCCGATCTAGACTTGGTTCTAGATTTGGATCTGGACCTTGATCTAGAGCTAGAGCTGGAGCTGGATCTTGAACCAAACTTGAAGCTGGATCTTGAGCCAAACTTAGATTTAGATCTGGACCTACCTCTCAATCCGCTGTTCACAAGCTTATTTTTGACTCTTTTAATGCTAATGCTAACATCAGTATCAATGTGCCCGTTTCCATCGCTATTATAACCACATTCTCTATTTCTTGCTTGTTCTTGATTTTGATACTGTTCAAATTTTTTACCATTATTAGTACCGGTATTATTACTATTAAGGCGTACCAGATCACGTTTTTGTTCAAATCCTTTATTACTTACAAAATTATTTGTATTTGTCATACGAGCCTCATTTATTAAATTACATGGATTATCATTTCCCAGCTTTGAGTAGAAGCCATTATCATCACTCGAATTCAAAGTCACTGAGCTGGAAATAATTTCGTCCAAATCTGACCTGTTGATCTTGTTTTTCAAATTGATAGTCTGCATTCTTTTTGGATCAATCATCAAAATGACAGGATCCCTTAGCAGCTTTGACTCTTCCATAATAATTGATTTCAACTCGCCATTTTCGCATTCAAAAGATTTAAAGTTACTTCTACGGGCTTCAAATAGCTGGTTCTCTAAACCTATACCTGCGCTCATATTCATTTCCAGACCCAATCCTAAATCTACTTCCAAGTTATCTTTAAAGTAAGGACTCATATTTCTCAAATACTCTTTCAATCTTTGGCATAATTGAAAGTAGGATTTGCAAATTCTATTATTATTTTTAAAATCAAAAGAAAGGTAATCCCCATTTTCTCCACTACTATAAACCTTCTTCTCAAAGTCCATGATCGAATTGCTTATACATTCCATACTAGTTTTCATCACATTCGTAAAGTTATCTAATTTATCCACCATCTTTTTTAATATTATCTTCCTCTCATTCATCAACTCATCAACCTTTCTTTCTACAACTTTTATTGCAATCTCTTTCACATAAAGTCCATCCCTTCCTATACTTTCATTTAATCCTTCCAGGCTTTCCTTCCATAATCCTAAACGATCCTTCATTATCTCCATTTCTTTCATTGAATCATCATACATTTTAATATTCATCAGTAAATCATTTCTGCTCATTTGATCGTCCTCAATATTATCCAACTCCTCCTCAATCCTTTTTTGCTCATATATATATTTATCATAATCAAATCTCTCAGCTCCTACTTGATTCTTCTCCTCCTCCTCAACTTGGTGCCTGTTATTCATTACTTATGCTTTTGGACTCTATCGCCTAATTCTACTTTTTATCTTTTGTTACCAAAAAAAAATAAAAAAAAAGAAAACAGTCAGAAAAACTCATTCAAAGATTTAAGAAAAAAAAAACAAATATATAAAAGTGGGGCAAAATCATTCACAAATCATGATTAATAATCTAGTGTAATTTCCATCCAACTCTCACGCTTTCTCTACTAGTCCACCCATTTTCACATTCCTCATATAGCCACTTCTCATAATCTAACTCATTTCTCGCCAATTTTTATGTTCTAATTTCTATTATAATCTCGATTATACACATTGGGCGGGAAACCCCACATGTAACACCTGTATATTTGACTTGGCGGGTTTTATCTAAATTGAACTCTGCATGCAAATTTTGGTCCACTAAATTTGGCTGCATGTTTTGGCGCTAAAATTCTTGTTGAGTAATGCAATTGAAGGATGTTTTAGAACAGTCGTTTTGAGTATTAAAAAAATGCGAGCAGAATATTTGTGAATTCTATATTGAGAAAAGTAAATTACTTTGTATCATCTGATAATCCCAGACTCGTTTGCTTGCATAAACTGATCCACTCCTTATCACTAATCTGCGAGGTCAATCTACGCTCACTTTTCTCCTTTGAATCCGTGTTATCAACCTTAGAAGAGCCATTTTCTTGCTTTTTATCACCTTCAGTTTCTCCTTTGTCAGTTTCTCCTTGTTCTACCATTTCTGAAGGCTCGTCATATTTAGTCTCTATTATCTCATAAAGCTGTTCCAGCTCCTCATGAAGCTCTTCAAGCTCCTCCTGTTGTCTATCACACTGGTCTTCAAGGCCTTTAATCACTTTCTGGAATGCTCTAATTTCTCTATCATGCTGTACAATATCGTTATCCAGACGTTGAGTCATCATTGCAAAAAACCCAATATAAGGCTCTGGAGCTCTTCTTCCATACGACTTTAATGGCCTAATTAACTCTCTAATTGAGAGGATTTCGTTTCTATTTGCAATATAAGGATCAGGGGAATTTTCTAAATGTCTTAAAATTTCATTCACTTGCTCCCTGCTTAATAATCCATCCATATTGCCGTTCATTTCATAACTATTAGCTCCATCTTTAGAATTTAAAGCAAGTAAATTATCTGATACGCTGTCAAATTTGTTACCATTAACATTTCTATTTCCGTTATTTCCACTATTTAAATCACGTCCTGAGAAAATCCCAAGTCCAAGACTTGTTAATTCTTTCTCTACTTGAAATACATAGTTATTCTCATTTGATAAATGCAAGCTTTCAATTTCTGAACCTTGTATAGCATTATATTCTCTTTCACTTTCCTTTGAATTTTGCTGGTAACCATTTTTTGGGAAAGCCAACAAATAGTTCTTCAATCTATGGTATATTCTTACCATTTCTTGAAGTTGATTAAGTAATCTGTTTTCATTGTTTATTGATCTTTCCCATTGTTTATTCAAAATGTATAACATTTGTATCATGCCAATACTTAGGTACTCATTATTATTCAAAGAATAAGATCTATTATCTTCCAAGTTTATTATAAACTCACAAGCGCTTTCAAAGTAATTTAATAAATACCTTGAGGGGTCGTGATTATATTCTCTGCTTGAAATTGATCCATCCAGAACCTGTTCATCATATAGAATTTCCTCTACAATCCAGAGCTTTAGCCTAACCAATGTGAATAAAAGTCTCTTGTTAATCATAAAAACATGATCAAAGCTTGATTTTATTTTATCTGAGAATCTGGAAGATCTTGAACTATTAATCACCTGAATAGAGTCCATAGAATCCTTTTCTGTAGTGATATCTGAAAATGACATGACTCTGCTGGAGCTAATTGAAGTTCTACTAGACGCTGAGCCTGCTATTTCAATCTTTTCCTTTAATATTGAAATTTGTTCATCAAGCTTTGATAATAAGTTCTTCTTTTCAGTATATATATGTTCTTCATCTTCCTCTCCATCCTTTTCTAGCCTATATATAATCTCGTTAACTTCAGTTTTTAAAGGAGAAAATATCATCTTGATCTTATTTTCACTTGGACCAGAATATCCAATATTATTGGATTTCTTCCCAATCTTTGAATTACTACTATTAGTAATACTAGTATTGACATTTTTATTACCATTGCCGTTACTATTGCTTTCCAAGTTGACCTCTTCCAATAGTTGAATCTCCTCATCCATTAAATACTGCTTTATTAGCATCATCTTTGATTTAAAGTATATAAATCCGTTCAGTCTGACCATCATCCTCATCCAATCATGCTTATTACCTACTTGGATTTTGTGACTATTGGAGATTACACTATTACCACAATCATAGTCGTGGATCTCATCATTGAAGTTCTGGACTGATTTTCCATAAATATCTTCAGAATCGTTAACAGTTCTTCTTAAATGATTAGTTCCAACCTTTAAATCCCCTACAAACTTTTCTGTCTTATCATTAAAAAGTACATGCCTTATATTACTTCTCACTGTTACTTTACTGGAAGCATCAGAACTGTTGGATGAAAACTCATTATTATTAAACAATAACTCATCCTGAAGTGTTTTAACTTCTTTATTTCTAAACTTACAATCCACCATAGACTCAATCCTAGATTGCATATCAACCTCTGTCATAATATTATTTCCATCATTACAGCTTTCTAATTCAGCAATTCTCTGTTTAGAATTCTCCAATAAGTCCTTCAATTCTGATATATTACCATTCAGTCTTGCAATTTCCTCCTTAAGCAATTCAATTTCCTCATGATTTTTACGTATTGTTTCTTTATCTGCTTGAGATTTCTTCAGTAATAACTCCTTTTCGTGAGTTGTCTCTTTTAATCTCTCTTTTAATGCATTCATAAAGTGTTTCTGAGTTTCAGACTCATCTACTTTGCTTTTTAACTCCAACAAAGTGTTTTCAGATATCAAAATAGTTGAATTGTCCTTTATTTTTAAGGCTGATACGTCAATATTAGTCTGGAAGTTTTTAATATCTGATAAACTACTTGTTCTGTGTCCATCTATTCTGCGAATTCTCCCACGAATCTCTTCCAGAGAGGTATCGTCATATATATTAGTCTTCATTCTCCTGTCAAAAATCTCCTCTCTTGAATTTCTTCCCATTCTCAGATTTCTGTTTGCCTTCTACACCAAATTTTGCTCATTAATAACTTATTTTCAAGATGATTAGTACAAATCTTGATATTCTTTAACATCAGTTTGCTTCCTATATTCTCAATTGACTTAAAAACAAAAAAATAAAGGGAGAGAGAAAAAAGAGAGGTAGAAAAAAGAAAAATGAGATTGAAAGAGACAAAAAAGGCCCAATTAGTCTTTTTCTTGATGTTTCTATTTAGCATGCAGAATCTCTATTCTTCAATTCATTTGATTCTAAGTCTTTAAGTATTTTTTTTCATGTTCTTATTACCATCTAAAACCTATTTGTTTAGTCACACAAACTATCTTCTTCTTTTCTTTCTGAATATAAATTAATAGATTAAATATACACTTAGATTCTGTTTAATTATGTACCTAATGAAACTTGAAACTTCAAATCTCCCTCCTCTGAATATTACACTCAGTCAGATATTTAATTAAGAAAAAATCAATATTATCAAAATAAACAAGGGCTTTTTTTTTCTTTTTTTTTTTTTTTAAAAAAAATGTATTCCCCTTTTCTTTTGAATGTAATTATAAAATTTAAGATGTATTTATTTTTCATTATTTATTGCAAAAGCAATTTCCCGCCTAAATTTTACATGTCATTGTCATGCATTAATTTTATTAAATAGTTAAAAAAATAAAGATAAAATGTAATAATTTCTCAATTTTTGTTATTGTGAATTTCTTAAATAATATTTTGAACTAGAATTTCTATATCTAGCTAAAGGATAGAATGATTCATTGGATTTAAAAGATGTATTAAGAGATAAGTAATTGAATATGTATTAATTTATAAAAAACAGTAATCGCGCCATGGCGCCAAAATTTCAAGTAAAAGTAAAACACTATTGTAAAAGTACGACATGGAGTAAATAAAAGTGTGGGAAAGTAAGTGTCAAGTAAAATGAGTAGTAATTTAGAGTTGCACATATTAAATTATACTACATTACATATATTAATACTAAATGAGTTAAGTGTATGGAGAGAAAAATAATATAATTATTGCTAATAATAATAATAATAGTAATAATAGCCATTTTTACCCTTTATATTATTATTATTATTATTATTAAATTAGTGTAATGTTTTATTGCTAATATCTTTTTAATATTTTAATAGGATAAAGTTATTGAAGATAATATTTTGTTGATTAGTTTTTCAAATTTTCAAAGTAATCTTTAACTATTGATTGAAAGGGATAATCAAAGTTAATATAGTGGGAAGAAGAAAAAAGAGTTAATTTACAATAATTTTGACAAGTAATAAGTTAGAGAATAATAAATAGACACAAATATATATATAAGAATTTTAAAAGGAAAAATGGCGTGTCCAAGATTGCTAAGTGATAATGATTTATGTAGATTTAGAACAAAACCTTGCAGAAGATCAAAGCAAATGGGATGTGATTTTGGAATTACTAGATGCCAATATTCTCATAACATTTACTGGCCGAGGAGATGTCCTTTCTATCTTTCAAATCAAAGTACTATTAGATATATTCCAGTTTTGTGTCCTGATATCATAATTAAAGAGGATGAAAGTTCAATTTCACATTGTAATAGAGGAGGAGGGTGTCCTTTTGCTCACTCTTACGAAGAAATTAATTATCATCCTTTAATGTACAAGACTAAAATTTGTGAGCAATTTCAACGTGGAGATTGCAATACTTATTATTGCCACTTAATTCATGGATTAGCTGAGAGACGGGAATCTAAAGTTTATTTGCTTCCATATACTCAAAATGTTCAAGTACCTAATTTTCCTGGGGTTGTAATTGCTAATAGGATAAACAAACCTTTTGTTACAAACAGTCAGTTAAACTATCAAACCCAAAAACCTTTAAATAATAATGAGAATATTTGTAATAATCGGGGAAATGGCTTGATAATTAGAAGAAGTAATTTTGAAAATATGATTTCTGACAAATGGAGTGAGAGAATTTTTTCTCAAAACAACAATGGTGATGACTTTTGGAAATCTACTGAAAATGACGAGCTAAATAACACAGATTCTGTTTCTAAATCAGAACCGGAAAATAACGACTGTGATACTTTGAAAACATCCAAATTGATTACTAAAACACAAACAGCACAGGCTTTAAATAGAGCAGAAAATGACAAATCTATTCACGAACAAATTAGAAATGAAAATATTCTCAATGTCTTTAGAGCATTCGTACTAGAAGATAATGACATGTTATCTGTTTCTAATGATAATTGCAGAGTTCAAACAATTAATTCCACACTTTCCAATCACAAAATCCAGGAATTAAAGGCTAGAAATGAAAACCTTCAAGCTCAAGAGCAAGGTAAAGGTTTCAATCCCATAATTAAGGACTCTGAAATAATTAAAAATAATGAAAATTCAAATACTAGCAATTTTTTCGATTAATTAAAAATTAGATCTAAAATATCATAGACTTTTCAAGAACTTTATTAATTATTTCTACTTCTAAAACCGCCAAAAATTATAAGAAGAAGAGGGGAGGAATTACATGCACTTGAATTCCTATTCTTGTAAATTTAATAAAATAACTCAAATTCCTTTTTTTCTTCTTCAACCCAAATCTCAAATTCTCTAAATCTATTCCAAATGAAACTTCAGCTTTTGTGTGTTACCAACAAATATATAATGTGATGGAAATTCTCCATACTCATTCAACCCTGGACACCAAACTTCTATTGTTGGGAATACCATATTTGCATGTGGACGATTCTGTTGCATGTCTTCCATACCGGTATTATTGTCCTCATGAACTGCTCTAATATGTACAATTCCTGCCATAGAGGAGATTGGCGCGTATGTCGAATTTTTTGCATGACAGATTCCCGCAATGGTATTCACAAGATTCTTTAAAGGTTTATTATATGGAAGAATTTGAGCTTGATTGTCAATCATAGATACATCTTGGTCAGCAGGCAGAGCTGATGCAGGTAAAGATGCGATCTGGAGCTCAACAAGATGGCACCAGGTGCTTGAAACAAGTGTGCTAGTATTAATTAGTGACTTTCCGTTATCTCCCATAGGTATTACTTTGAGATTAATTGTGTGAGGTTTGAGCGGGAACTCCGGGGTTCCAAAAAAATAGGATTTTAAGCATTCTCTTCTAATCTCGGTAAGTCTTTGTGAGGTAATACTTATAACTCCATCAGATTTGGAGACACCAACTACCGAAATCTTTGGTAGCTTTTCAAACTGTTTTTCATTATTTAGTTTGCTAACGTCAGTTCCCTGATCGGAGCTTGAAATATTGGTATTTCCTGACTCTTCTAGATGTTGCTTTTCCAAAATCTCATAGTTTTGGGGCTCCTTATAATCATATTGATCTGATAAATAGTGCTGAGTACTTGGATCATCCATTACTACAACAACATCAATGTCGAAAATAGAAATAAGCTCTTTTAAAAGTTCATTAGATGGTTGAAATGGAGCATTCATTATAAATCCTGAAGCTTGAGAGTTTGTGTCTTGGTTGTTTTGTCTTCTTAGTGATATTGCGCCGCTTAGCAGCCTACACAAATATAAATATAATTGAAGGTCATCTGTTACATTTAAGTGACCAAAAAAGAATGAAAGAGGATTTTTTAACTCTTTACCGTGAAGAAAAAACTCATCAACTTTTATTGCTCCAACTGTTCCCGCTGGGAACTGCATATTTGCTTTATCTGTAGATCCTCTTGGGTCCAAATCTATAAATAAAGGTGTGTAACCTCTTCTTGCTGCATAGTTACAAAGAATTTGACACAAAGTGGATTTGCCTGAATTGGATGATCCTGTTACCATCACTCTTGGGCCTAAAGTCCCATGAAGCTTTGAAAAATTTCTTCTATTATCCAATACCTGAATGACCTCCATATACTCTTTCATGCTTTTATTCACACTTTCATATTCCTGCTGAACTAATCCTCTTATTTGCAAAATACATCCATGCCAAGTATATATCGCAATTCTTGATAGCGGAGCAATCTTTACGTCCACATCTGGAGGAAGTTCAGCTCCAAATATCTCTGCTGTTGTCATCACATTTGTCTGAGTTCCTGCTCCTGCTCCTACTACCGCTCCTGCCCCTGAAGATGATGAAGAGTAGAGTCTAATGGTACAAGGCTGACTTGGATGAGCAATTATTCTTAGCTCACTTCCTGCTTCAATCTTATAAGCTCTAACTTGAGACTTTGTCATTCCAGCCCCTGCACCCAGATCACCTCCAGCTCCACTTCCTTGCCCTGATCCTCCTCCGGCTCCTTGTCCTAACATTAGTCCAACTCCCAGTCCAGGAATAGCTCCAGAACTTGTTCCCACCCCAGTACCAAATCCCACTCCTCCTGGCACTTCCATTATAGTCTAAAGCACTTTAAAAGTTATCTGTTTTGAAGTTTTGCTTATAATTCCTTATCTTGACCACAAAGTTCCAAATTATGTACAAATCCAAGGTAATTAAGCAATATCTCCCTTTATTTACTCAACAATCATTATAATTTCAAATCCTTTCTAATACTATACCCAAGTTTTTCCTTAATCTCCCAAATTGCATATAAATTTAAAGTCTTTTGGCGCCAAAAGTTTTACCCCTCACCAGCTAATATATTATTCAGGGCAGAAAAAAACTATTAAAGGGTTTTTTTTTTCTTTAAAGAATAAAATCAAGTCAAAAATGGATTATTTGTGGAATTCTATCGAATGAATCTTTTCTGATAATAATAATAATAATAAAATTACTACTTTAATAATATAATAAAAAGGTACGGAACTATCAAAATAGAAAGTAGCACAATATTTCTACTAATTCAATCTCTATTTAACTATTGAATTTTTTCTTAATATATTTTGGAATTGTATATAAAACAGAGAAATTGTAGGGATCAAACTTATTAGTAATGATAAAGAACACGCTTATATCAAGTGCCAGAATGCTTTAAAGTTTGTAACATAATATTCCTGAAGATTAGAATTGAGGAAATCCTTTTATTTTGGTGTTTGATTCTCTAAAATACTCTTTTTTAACTAAATAATAGAGAAATTGGAGTGAAAATAATGTATTTTGAATAAAACTAAATATACACACTTTTTCTTACATTATGAAAATTAATAACTGTGTTAATATATTGCTTGGAAATGCAGGGCTATGTAACCATCTTAGTGCTCATTATCTTAGGGAAATGGCTTCAAAGTGTGATATAATATGTATAAACCATAATTTTGAAGAATCTGATTTAAATTCTATTTTAACTATTGAGAGAAATCCAACAGGTTTTATAAAGTATGAAGAGTTTCACAAAACTGGCTCAACCTTATTTAAACCCATTTTTAATAAGATAATAAGGTTTTTCAAAATAAATACAAATGATATGTTTTTATGGTACTCATATATTCGTGGTAATATTTTCTTGGAAAACAGCTCAAAAATAAGATTTGAGGTTCCTGATCATTATAATCTTCAAAAACAAAGTATAGATTTTTGGGAGTTTGATGTGAGAGGATGCTTTTTGAATTTTAGACGACTAATTCTTGCAAGTGTTAATTTTACATATTTCTGTTCTATTAATCAGCAGATTTCCTGTATTAAATCTTTAAGATATTCCATTAAAGAAATTATTTGGAAAAATTTTATAAGTGAGCTAATCTTCAACCCTCAAATCAAATTGAATAAGATAGAAAACAACATAGTCGTTGTAAACCTTTACGACATGATTTCATTTATGATTTGTGGTAAATTTTCAAATTCCAATTTATCAAAAAATTTTCTAACTCTTCTTGGACATGGGGAACTTATTCCAATTAGTGGTAATTTCTTTCAACTCAATAATTGTAATTTCGACAATTACATCCTCAAAAGTTTAACATTCTCGCGGGAAGATATTCTTTATTTTATTTCAGTATTTCCAGTTAGCAAAGTTGTTGGACCTGATTTTAACGATTATTTTATACCAGATAAATTTCTCAATATGTTTGATTTACACCACTTAAACCCCAATTCTTTGTCTAAAATTAACAGCAAACAATTCAGGAAAAACTCCAGCCCAAAGTTTACAAAGTTTATTTTCTATGATGATGTAAGCATAACCAAAACTTCCACAGATCCAGAGAATGATACTCACTTGCAAGTTATTTCATTTTAGCTGTTACGTTCCTCATTTTTAATGTAGTTTGTTTCCAAATATGCCACTTCCACTCATATTTCTTGTTTTCATCCCTTTCAATTCATTTCCCCACAATTTTCTTCCCTCACCTCCCCTTCCTCCTCACCCCCCTACAACATATTTCACTATACATGTTACAAATAAATGCCAAACCGGCGCCATGGTTTTAGCGCCAAAATATATGCATGAATTGATGTATGAATCTATATATGTGTAAAAAAGTAAACTTATGAGGATTACCATAAATTAATAATTTTATTAATAATTTTTAAAATAATTGATTAAAAAGAGTGTTCTGAAGCTCAAAATTAAATAATATATTTAATGAGATATATAAATATACTTAAGTAAATTAATTAATCCCAATTTACAATTAGTAATAGAAAAAAGTAATTACACATTGTATATATTAAGTATAGTTGATTTATGAGGGCTTGAAAAAAAGTGGTCAATAGGCAAACACTTAAATGTTTGTATTTTTGCCTTGTAAACTGAATAGAGCTTCAAATTACAAATAGCTTTGAAATCATTTACGGAACAACAATTGGACCGGAAAATAAAGCTGAATAATTGAATTACAATCAGCTGGTGGGATTTCTTAAGTTGAACAATAAGCCGAATCAAGGTTAGATATTATTTTATTTCTCTCTTCTTCTTTTTAAAAATTTAAAGTCCAGCTTAAAATGTGGAATGTTGCCAGCGAATTCATATGTGGTTGTTTTCAACAAGGAGGTTTTGCAAAGAAGATGCTGGAGGATACTACTAAGGAGTTAGACATAAGTAGAGCTGATGAGCTTAGCTTCTTTGGAGCAGCAATTTCTTCCCAGCATGAGTTAAAACAACAGAAAAGTAGTATTAATGCAGATTCTTGGTTGGTTTCATGGAATTTACTTGGAATAGCTGATGGAGTGTCCTCAGTAGAGTCTGAAGGATTTGACCCCAGTCAGTTACCTTCAGAACTACTAAAAAACTGTGTTGAGCTTTGTAATATTAGAGAAAATAACAGAGTACAGTTTGATTCAATATCACAGAAAACTTTTTATAAAAATTCAATCCCATTTCATTCTTATGAATTTCTCAAACATATACTATGTAGATCTTGTTCAAATTGTGCTTCCTATGGATCTACAACTTGCTTACTATGCTTCCTTGATGGTAACCAACTTTGGGTCTCAAATGTGGGTGACTCTCAAATGATTGTTTTAAGGCCATCAAAAAAAGAGCCACAAAACCTTCCACCAATACCATTCATTGAGAATCCAATAGACAGAAAACCTATTACTGGAGATCCAAGAAGAAGATTACCACTTACTATATCAGTTGGTGGATATGATATCGCTGCTAGAAGCGAAGTTCAACAACATTTCTTTAATTGTCCACATCAGCTTACTATTATGCCAGATATTAATTGCTCAAATGATGAAATCTTAAAGAGAGCTGCAAGTGTGGCTCAGTCTTTTAGGGTTGATGTAAATCCAGGGGACTTGATAATTATTGGTACTGATGGGATATTTGATAATATTTTTGATGAAGATATTATTGATATTGTAAATCAAGCAAGAAAAAGGTATGGTAGGGTTTTTGATGATAATCCTGTCATGGTTGCAGATTTTATTGCAAAAGAATTACTTACTTATGCTTTAAAAGCTGCAAATAATGTTCCTTCAGGGTCAAGAGCCAAAGTAACACCTTTTAGTGAAGGAGCTTTGATTGATGTTAATAGACATATTGAGGGTGGTAAACCTGACGATATTACTGTTATTGTTGCTTTTGTTGCGTATTCTGATAGGTTAAGTTCAAAAATGTCTAACATTTCACCTGAAATTTATAGTGGAACTTCATATTTGGGGAGTTCTGCAAAATTCAATAATGATATGTCAACTTATATAATTAATGGTGAGAAGTATTCATATTCTTCAATCAGTGATAGATTCTCGATCCTTGGAGGATTAACCTCGAAATATAAATAGGAAGGTTGAATATTGTATATTTTCTTTGACACCAGGAATACAAGGTTATGCATTATTTGGAAGTTATTTTAGATGTTATGTTTTAGATTTGTATGCCTGATTAATAATGTTCAAGCCTTTTAAGTTGCTTTTTTTAAAATTGTTTGTTTTTATTTGGTATTAAATTAACTACTTTTGAATCAAGAATTAAATTAGATACCTTAATTTACCGAGGTATAGTGGGGGGTATCTTAATCATTAGACTAGTATCTAGTTACCCGATTATAGCATTTGTTCTATCTGGTTAAATTTTATCTCTCTTAACACAAATTTGTGCTTAAATACATTATAATGTTCTTGAATTATGACATTGTCCTTTAATATATATTTTCTTAATTATCCATCATCAACTCACTTTTATCTAAAGTTGGTATGTTATATAAGACTTTTTTAAACTTTTTAATTTTGTACCGAATATACGAAGTCTTTGGAATATATGATGAAATAATAATTGCCCAGTTTGGTAGTACGTTAATTTTGATTTTCCCATTTCTTGATTGATAAGTATCTGAAGGAGATAAAATATCTCTCCAATACCCATCCTTGTCTCTCCAATCAATTTCAACATCTTCAACAGGTTTTGTATTAATATTAATGGCCACAAAAATAAACTCTTTTTTAATACGCCTTTCAAATACCAACAAGGTTTTGGTATTAAATATTAATGAATATTCTCCTTGAGTTAGAATCTTACCTATAATTCGATGACCTCTAATTTGAGAAATGAACTTAATCAAAGCCAAAAATCCATCATTTGCATCAGAGTTAAGCCATTCAAGATCCTCAATTGTAAGCTTAGGTCTAAGTTCAAAGTCTGCTCGTCTTCCACTTCCTTTAACCCCTTTAAATTTGAATTCACTCCCATAATAAATTGAAGGGGATCCATTCAGAGTGAAGAGAATTATAAAAATAGTTAAAAGGTCGTCTTCCGTCTCAATTTGACTTGCAATTCTAGTTACATCGTGATTATCAACAAAATTATACATCCATCCGCTGCTAAACAAATCACTTTGTTGAGAGATCACATTTACAAGTAATTCAAGATTATTAAAGCGGTGAGATTTCCAGATTGCATCCCACAAAACATAATTAGTTATCCCATCAAATGGCTGGTTAGTATACTCATATTTAATACTAGCAGATGGATTTGGCCTTACCCAAATCCTTTGATCACCGTGAATGATTTCTGCCAATAAAGCAAAGTTTTTTCCAAATTTAGTTTTACATAATTCTCTAAATATTCTCCAAAATTCGATAGAAATACAATCAGCAGCATCTAGTCTTAAACCATCAATTTCATATTCATTAAACCAAAACTCCACAGCATCAAATAAGTATTTTCTCACGTCATAATTTTCATGATTTAAAGTCACTAACTCATAATAGCCTTCCCATGGGGTATAAGTAAAATTATCTCCTTTTTGAGATTTTTTCGAAAAATCCAAGCCTTTAAACCAGTCACAATACTTGGAATTTTTACCATTTATCTTAATGTCGTTAAATGCAAAAAAGTTTCTACCAACATGATTAAATACTGCGTCAATAATTACCTTAATTCCATTTGAATGATATATTTTTACAAGATTTTTAAAATCTTCATTGCTTCCTAACCTTTTATCTATTGATAACAAATCTGTTGTATCATATCCATGTGCTACTGACTCAAAAACAGGTCCTATATATATTCCACCAATATTCAAATTTTTTAAATGATGAATCCATGATTTTGAACCCAACTCTTTTAATTTGTTAACTCTTTCAATTTTTTCAGAATTTATTCTTTCTACACCGCATAGCCCTATTGGGTATATATGATACCAATTACAATTCTTATACCACTCATTATCACTCATTGTCACTTATTTTCATTATTGATTAATTACATCTATTTCTGAATATTTGTAAATATTTATTTATTTATATTTCTATATAGATGCTTACATATAGATTAGAAAATGAATGTAAATATTTTTTATTTAAAAAAAAATAATATTTATTACACAATTATTATTAATAAATTTGTCCACATGCACAATTATTGGCATGAAATTTTTAAAAAACTTGCATCTATACCGGTATCAAAGTTGCATGTGGACGTACCCTTTTTTCAAAAATTGAAAAAATTTATATACCGGTAAATAATCTAAATTAGAAATAAAAATTTTAAAAAAAGTATAAATTAATTATGAAAATTTTCGATTAGAAAGAGAAATAAAGGGCCATTTTTATGTATTTTTATTAATTATTCTTTTGAAAAAAGTGCAAGGTTAGTCACTTAAGCACCATTAAAACAGAATAAAGATAAATAGTAAAGAATGTAAATTTCTTGAGTGATGGAGCTGAGTTTCACAATATAGAAAGCATAAATTATCCGCAAATATTAATGAAAGAAAAGAAAGAAAGCTCGATTTTTTTAGAATGTAAAGCAGATCTCCATAAAGAGAATTCCAAAAATGGAGATGAAGGTTTAAGTGTGGATGAAACTGATTTGGATGATTTAGTTAATAAGATAGAAAATGTGGCTATATCCGAAAAAGTGAAGATACTGGAAAAGAAAGAGGGATTTGAGAAGCATGAAAGAAGAAGAACTCGGCTAATAAATGACGAAGAAGTTGAAGGGAAGCAAAAAGTGATTCATATAATTGATGAGGAGTCAGTAGTGCCATTCGAAGGTTTGTTTATTGACGATTCATTTTTCTCAAAAGTCCCAATCTCAGATTCTGAGGATAATGATGATCATAGAAATCAATTTATTGAGGAGGATGATCACGTTGATCCCCCTTACGAAGTGTATACTGGGTGGTACTGGAATTCAAATAAACTAGAGTATTGTTTAAAAAGTAACTCAGGAAGAATTAAAAGGAAATTGTATATTTCACCAAAGATCTATGGAAATTTAAGAGAACATCCACATCAATATGATGGTGTTAGGTGGATGTGGAACAGGTTTAGAAAAAGTGAGGGGGGAATACTTGCAGATGAAATGGGACTTGGAAAGACTATTCAAGTATCTGTTTTCATTGGAGCTTTGTATAGATCAGAGATTGTAGCCTTCATTTTAATAATGCTCCCTGTAAGCTTAATATCACAATGGGAGGAAGAGTTGGATAAGTGGTGTCCAAAAATTCCAAAATTCATTTATCATGGGAATTCAAATACACGAGATGAGGCACTAAGAAGCCTTTACTCAAGTAAAAGAGGAGGAATTTTGATTACTACTTTTGAGACCTTTAGAAACGATGTCCACAAATTACATTGTATTGCTTTGAAAAGTGTTCAATGCCGGTTTCTTAGAAATCATTTAGGGTCTAAAGTTACTCCCGGAGATTATTTGAAGGAAATTTCACAATATAGAGAGCTTGATAGAGACTTTAATATTCCATGGGACATTGTAGTTGTGGATGAGGCTCACAAATTAAAGAACTGTAAAACAAGACTTTTTAAAGATATGCAAACTTTGAAGAGTTATTGTACTATTTTGTGCACTGGAACTCCTTTCCAAAATAGGCTAACAGAACTTTGGTCATTAATACATTGCGTTAAGCCGAATCTACTTGGAAAAACCATCCAAGCGTTTAACCACAATTATGCTAAACATATTAATAAATTAAACAATAGGAACATACTCGAAAATGAGAAGAAGACTTCTGAATTGATTATTAATAAACTTAAATATGTTATTAGACCATACATATTAAGAAGAACGAAGCAAACAATTTCTAAATTTAATGTAACAGAGAGTAATATCAAGACCCAGAAGCTTTCAAATGATCTCTCCAATATAAAAAAGTATGATATTGTTTTGTGGCATAATCTATCTAGAAATCAATCTGAGTCATATATTGAAGTCTTAGATAGTCATTTAGTTTCTAGAATTATTCATAATTCGGATGGAATTTTTCAAAATAAGCAAAAAAATGGAGCAGTATTGGAACTTATTATATATCTACTCAAGGTTTGCAAGCACCCCTTGCTTTTGCTCAAGTCTGAGTTCCAATCATGGAGATTTTTACTTAAAAACAAAAGTCGCGACAATTTCGAGGAAGAAGAAGAAGAGGAAAAAGCGAATAATTTTAAACTGGGAGACTTTTCAAATAAAGAGGCAGTTGGTGTATCTACTCAAAATAAATTAGTGTTTAACTCAGCATCCAGATTACCTCAGCTTAATATTGAACTTCTAAGAAGCCAGAGCACTAAACTACAAATACTTAATTTAATCATTCCGCAGCTTCTGAAGTCTAACGAAAATAAGATCTTGGTATTTTCAGAAAGTTTACTAATGCTAGATTTGTTGGAGCTTACGATTTTAATTCCAAACAAAATTGAGTGGGAAAGACTTGAAGGAAAGCAGTCTCTGGAAGAGCGAAATGCTAGTATTGATTCATTCAACAATAATAAGGTAAGCTGTAATCTAAAGTAAAAAGTTAACTTAAACATTTTCAGGAAAAGAAGATCCTACTGTTGTCAAAGCATATCGGATCTACCGGCCTTAACTTAACTAGTGCAAACAAGATAATTCTAGTGGAACCACACTGGAATCCCACCCAAGATGAGCAAGCAATAGGAAGAGCTTATAGAATAGGTCAAAAAAAAGATGTAGTTATATACAGGTAAGAATTATTTAATATCAATAGCCGTAATCATTTTGAGAAACTCAAATAACATATATATAAACTTTTTATTCAGATTAATAGCAGCCGGAACCATTGAAGATTGGAAATTCAGACTGCAATTACATAAAACTGGCCTGGCCAGATCATTTCTAGGAGGAGCTAAGCAGGAAATCAACTTCACAAATGAAGAGTTAAAGTGCTTATTTTCGTACTCTGAAATGGACTCCAATGATATTCAAGAAATTACCTTCAAGTTTAACGTAAATGATAAACATTATGAGATCCTTAAGAGTGACATTGAAGATGACTGCATTAAAGAAATGGAACCCTATATATTGGCATACCTAGACTTTGAAAATATTCAAAGATTTGAATGATCAAATACCAAATGGCATTACCAAATCCATCTCAAATCCTCTCGCATGAAAAACTTGCTATTAATAAATTACTTAATTATTTTACTAATTAATTTGGAGGCAAATCATTTAATTATTTCCCTTAAAAAAAATGCCTCTGTTTGGGCGGGCTATCCCTTTAAAGAGGTTCCGTCTTGACATTTTGACAAGAAAATCAGAAAATGGATAGTCCCGAATTTTTGCAATATTTTTGGGATTTAGGAAGTTTTGAAGAGAAGACATCAGTCTCCTCTATAGAGGGAATTATTAAATGCCTTGATAACTCTGTTAAGAATTCTAGTAATCCCAAAGTTAAAGATGGAAGCACAAAGTCTATAATAACTTTATCAGGTGTTAACAATGGTAGAGCAGATCTCGAGTATACATTAAGCCGGCTTATTAAAGGCTTGGAGTCTCAGAGGGAATGTGTAAGAAGAGGTTACAGTACATGTTTGTCAATTATATTGGATAGATATAGGATTCCAGTATCTGATGTTTTGGAGGGGCTGGAGAAGCATTATTTAGAGGGAATGAAGAAGGAAATTAAGGGAAAGTCTTTATCAGGAACTGTTGGAGATGTTAGAGATAGGGTTATTGGTCTTCTTCTTGGATATTTGGCTATAATTAAGACAGGATTTTTTAAAAAGAATATCTCCAGACCTTACATAGAACAAACTATTGAAAATTTGTGGATGATTTATGGCATAAAGATTTATCTTCAGGATATGGTTTGTGAGATTATATATTTGATTGTTAGAGACTGCTGTGAATATGATCCAAGGCTACCAATTAAGTACGTTTCATCAAAGCTTTGGAATGTTTTTGACACACGATTTTTGGATAAATCCGAAGTAAACGAAACAAAAAGGAATCAACTTGCCTCTCAGATTCCTGTATTATCTTTGTTCTTAAAGCTGAGACTGTTTCTTGAAGGTAGAGATGGAGTAGTTATTAATGGAGTTGTCGGATGCTCTGAAATTTCCCAGACATGTGATATATCTGCACGTATTAGTGATAAATGGGAGGACTGGAGTAAGCTATTATTTAATCCTGGATACCTTTTCTATAAGAATAGATGGGAAATTGTTCTTGCTAATATTCAATACTTTTCGTTGTTTAGTCCAAGAATTCCAAGTTTTCTATTCGATTTATTGACTTATATATTGGAATCACCATGTTTAAATGAAAAGATATCTGGCCAGTTAGTTTCTGATCTGGTTAATGAGATTGAAGAAAAGTACTTTTCTGGAGTCTATTCTCCACAAAAGCACTATTTTGGAGCAAGAATGATCCTTCAAATATTTTCTCAGCTTAAACTTTCAGCATTTTCATCAAATAAATGTAATTTCTCAGAAAAGTCTTTTGTTAGAGCCTTGAAGAATTTCATTTCTGACCATTCGAAGTCGCTCAACTGGGCTCTTAAGACTTCTTTGAATGAGAGGAATCCTTTATCATCATTTTCTACTTTATTTTTGCAAACCCTAGTTGACATTATTACAGGTAAAGGAATTGAAACTCACTTTATTAATAAATCTCAGTTTAATCAAATTCGAGATTTTTCGAGATTTATATTTGGAACAGTAAATGACCTTGCTACTGAATATGATGAAAGACTGAGATCTGTATCTTCAAATCCAACCATTAAATTAGAAGCCAATATAAGGAATTTGATTCCTTTTGTTGTCAGTGACTTGGTAATTGCATTGTTCTGGAATGAAACCGAAAATACTCAAATCTCTAAACTTATGTTCCTTAAAGAGAGTTTAGAGAAGCCAGTTTTGAATTCTGAAAAGGAACGAGTCAGGATTTTTTGGATTATTATCAAGTCTCTTATGTTAAAAACAGGAGCTAGGATGAAACATTTGATTAGAATGTTTTCAGATCTTTTATCTAAAGAAGAAGGCCAATCCTCTGACTCTATTATAATTTCGCAGGGTAAACTTTTAATAGACGAGATCTTAAAAGAGTATTCTGATGAAGTTAGACAAAGTAAGTTGGAAAGGAAAGACAATAATCAAGTGGATGAGATTATGAACATCTCAGATTCTGATAAAAACAACGAAGAAGGAGATGAGAAAGTCAATATATATTGGAGAAAGGTACAGTGGGTCCATAACATAATGTTAGAATTTGTGCAGGTTTCATTCAGCTCTTCAAGTACTGGAGAAGAAAAGGACATTTTACCTCTTGTACTAAAGCTTTCATCTCATTTGTATCCTTTACTGGACTCTATTATAACTTTTGGAGCTTGTGATGAAAATTGGGTTGAGAATTATCGCCAAATGACTTTCCCCAGACTCGAAAAGATTATAGGAAAATGTACCAACGATTTGGTCATGTTTTTAGAAGATACTCAAAATGGTGATATTATTAGTAGGAATTCCGTCCTTATCG
This sequence comes from Cryptosporidium sp. chipmunk genotype I, assembly GCF_004936735.1. NCBI lineage: Eukaryota > Apicomplexa > Conoidasida > Eucoccidiorida > Cryptosporidiidae > Cryptosporidium > Cryptosporidium sp. chipmunk genotype I. Next base: position 132,750 of record NW_027125608.1, read on the forward strand.
AGGGTGTTTCTTCTTATAGAAATAAAATTGCTGAGCTATTTGATAAGACTAATCAATCTACTAACTTTGAAGGTAATAAAAAGCTGTTTAATAAGAATAAGAAGCTTTTCACTGCTATTTTGGATGGAAAGACTCCGGAGACTAAGTTTGATATCTCATGCAGTCTTATTGAGAGCTGTCTGTTGACATATTATATAATGGAGGATTGCAATTCCAGCTACATTTTGGAACTGATTTCCTCTTTGTTGAAGTCAGGTAACGATAAATTCAAGAGGTTGGAGGCAACCTTCAAATCAATGATCAGGTTGGATATTATCAATGAAGGTAATCAGGTGGAAAGTCAAAGTGATGATTTGGATAAGGACGAAGATAATGACTATCCTAGCTGTCTTGCAGGTTTAAGTCTCTTATTCCAGCTAAATATCAGAACTTTGGACATTTCCAGCAACTTGAACACAAAACTTCTAGTAGAGTTTTCTCAAAAAATTGCTCAGCTTCCTGACTTATGGAATGCTCACTCAAGTTTAATTGATGGAAATGATGATAATTATGACGATGGTGATTCTGAGATAGAGCTTGAAGTTGAGGCAGATGATAATGAGGGTGGTGTTGAACTTGAGAGTAAGAGAGGAGGATCTAAACACAGCTCCTCTCTCGACAAAGACAAAGTTTCTCAGCTTTTGAAGCCAAATATATTTTCCAAAGAACGTGAGTTTTTTAATGACTTCGAAGAGGATGATTATGATAATAGTAGTGGAGGGGATAACAAGGATGAGATAATATCGTATAATGACAATGAATCTATGATTTCCCATTTGTTGAATGACGAGGATACTCCATTACCTCCCAAATACGAAAGACAGAAAGAGCAAAAGGAGCAAGAGAAGTTACAAATTCAAAGAATTAATAATGAAATGCAGAATAAGTTAAGGATGTTGGAAACAATTTCTTTGATTTCCGAACAATATAAACCGAAAAGTGTGCCGAATAGAGAGGTCTGTATTGGATTAGTTCGTGCAGTAATAATACTTCTAGAAGGATTTAGATTGGGATGTAAACATGCTCTATACTATTCTATCCGAAGTACTTTAACCATTTTTTCAGACTATGTAAACAAGTTAGCTTCAATTATAAACAAGTTTATGCATTTGGCTGTTTTAAAGGAGAAAGCTGACACAAGTTTGGACGAATTGGGAGATCTATTTAAACTTTTGGTTCATATCATTGGTAAACCAATTGTTGAGCCTCAAACAATGAGTCGTTGGAGCAAGAAAAGCAATGGAAAACAACTTAGAAGCAAGATGGAGAATTATTCGAGGCATTTTGAGACATTTTCAATCAATTTAATTGCTTTAATTGTAATGATGGATGGGAAAAATGCACTTATTGGCCAACTTATAGCACAAGATCTGATAAAGAAATGGATTAGTCAGAAAAGATTTGGTATAGTTACCTCTTCATTCCTGACTAAGCTCATGTATAGGATTAAAAACTCCAATAATAATAATAATAATAATAACAATAACTCGTTGAGGTTTTTAACCCAAAGTTTCATTAACAACTTTGAGGAAACTGTTAAGTTTTCAAAAGGCTCATATCAGCTTAGAGAGTATACTACTTTAATTAATCATACCCTAATAGCATGCAGTACCTGCTCAGGAGATTCTGGTGAAGATAGTGATGAACATATTCAGGATATGATTCAAGTTGTGGTAAAAATGATTGACAATTGTATTACGGACGATACGACAGAAAATATTAGTAAAGTTTCTTCAGACTCTGAAAATATTAAATTTACCACTGAAATGCAAAGATTAGAGCTTTTGAAATCTTTGATTTCCCTTTCAAAGTCTATTATTTTGATAGTAAATAATTATAATACCGGAAGTAATAGCAAATGCACTGGTATTTTGGAGAGAAAGATTTCAGAATCCAGCAATTACTTGAACGCATTTAATCAGAATTGTAGCTCAAGAAAAGTAAAGAGGCAAATCAATAAGCTTAGAAATATTATTAACAGCTCCAATAATAACAAAGGAAGTAAAAAAATCAAAGTTTACTGAGTGCAGGAATAGTCCTGCATGCATTAATTTTTACAGCATTATATATTTTAGAAATTTAGAAAAAGTTTTCTTAATCTTTTTTTACAGAATTTCAATTTCAATATTTAAAAAGTTTAGAAAATTGAATACTTTTATTTTTCTTTATATATTTATTATATTTGTATTTAAAATGTGTGGACGTGACATGTACATGTTTTGGCGGGAATTGTTCCTCACAAAAACAATACATAAAAAGGTAACGAAAAATAGGATTGCAAAGATTAAATGTTTATTGAAGAGTTGGAATTGAATAAAAGGTATATTTTGAGAAATTAGATAATGAGAGGGTTTATTTCAGAGGAAGGTGATGAGTTTTACTCGGATTCGGTAGAATGCAGTGAGTTTGAAGACTCTGTGGAAATAGTAAGAAGTCAGAGTGTGGGGAGTGAGGAATTCGAAGAAGATGGAATAGAGATGGATGATAATGAATACGAGATTTTAAACTCTCATAAGAGATTTAGAAAGATTGAATCTTCACAAGAAAGTTATACACAAAATAGTAATTTTAACTATTTAAATAATGAAATTAAGGACATTAATAGTAAAATAGAATCAATAAGCAGTAATATTGAGAATATTATAACTAATTCAGGAAATGTGACAAATCCTGTATGTATTTTGGAGTATATTCCTACAAATAATAAGAATTTAGGAAAGAAAATTTTGTTTCAAGTTGGGAATTCTGGATTAAAGATTGGAAGGAATTCGGATTGTGATTTTCCTGGTAAAATAGTTCCAAATAAGGATTTACTAAAGCTTTCTAGAAATCATGCTTATATATATGTTAAAAAGAATAGTCAAGGTAAAGATCAGATTTATCTTGTAGATTGTAATTCTGTGAACGGGACTTATGTTAATAATATCAAGATAAAGAGCCAGATTTTAAATTCAAATGACGTTCTTTCTTTTGGAAATAAAGATGAGGATAATAACACAGGATTTAAGCCGGAATTTTCAAAAAAAAAACAAGGAATTAGTGATATTTCAACAAGTGGAAACCATTGTAAATTTAAAGTAATATTATTTAATAATTAACTTAAAAGCATATTTCTATTAATCTTCTACTTTTTAACCTTAGAATTTTTATAATTACTGCTGCTCTTTATTTGTGCGTGATTTTTCTCCTTTACGTGTGTAAATAACTTATTTCTGGACTCAAAAACCTGGCTACATACTAAGCATTTCCACATTAATTCTTTATTATTGCTATCATTGTTATTAGAGTTTCCTTTTGCAACTTTATCTCCTTTTTTCTTTCCCTTTGATTTTTTACTAACTATTACTGATCCTCCCTCAGATTCTAAGTTTGTTGAATCTTCGAAACCATCTAACAAAAATCTGCTTTTACCTTTAGTCCCTTTTCTATTTAAGCTATCCATCATTTCTGTGATCTTTTCCACGCTAATATCTTCTTCCTCTCCTTTGTATCCCTTCATCAGATTTTGCTTTTCCAGTTCCCGTTTCAGTCTTTGTTTTTGCTTCTTCTTTTGTTTCTGTTTCTGTTGTTTTGGGTTATCATCATTCACAAAACTTTCTTTATTATCTTCTGATTCCAATCCTGAGAAGATAAAAGCGTCCTCACCTTCATTTTCAAAATCTACAGGCTCAGATTCTAGATGATCATCATCTGTTTCTTCTAAAGTATCAGCCATACTATTAATCAATAAATAGTACTTTTCGGGATCCTTCTTCTTCAACTCATTAAGCTTTGACATGTGCCTCTTGCTATTAACGTGTGAATTAAGCTGTTGTTTACTTTTAAAAGTCTTATTACACAATTTACAAGAGTAAATAACAGTTTCACAAGATTCAACATCTTGATCACTTTCTTGAATTGAATCACTCCCATATAGCTCCCTTCTTTCAGTTTCCAACTCCTCCATTCTTTTAATCTCCTCAATTCTAGCTTCCTCTCTAGCTCTTCTTCTCACCTCCTCCTCCATTTTCTTTTGCATTTCTTTTTCTTTCTGTAATTTCAACATTTGCTCAGACTTATTCCTCATATATGAAACAACTCTTGGGTCTCGCTTCTTAACATATTCCACAAGTTTCCTAATTGTTTCATTATACTCTTTTCTTCCTTTCTTTCTCTCTTTGATATTTTCAGTCTCCATTGCTCTTCTTATTTGCCTATTTTGAGCCTGATTCAAATTCCACAAATCTTTCCAAGAAAATGTACGAGTAGATGAAAAATTACTCCAAAACCTATAAAATTCCATCACAGTATCCAAGTTTGTTTTACTATCTCCAAATCTATTTGCACTCTTCCAAAATGTATATTCGCTTGAATTTTTTGATAAGTATTTCACCTCCTCCTCTATAATATCCTCAAACAATTTCTTATAAACTGTATAAAATCCGTTATTATCATCGTTAAAATCACCAAATATGTCTCTTGAAAAATATTTCCATATATTTATTTCTGATGGATCGTAATTTGGATCATCTTCATTATACGCTCCAGAATTACTTTCCGATAAAATCTGCTTTCTATGAGAGTCATACCAAGCTCTCTCATTAGGATCGCTTAGTACCTCATAGGCTGCTGCTATTAACTGAAATCTATGAGTTGCCTCCTCAACATTATTTCTGTTTTTGTCAGGATGCCATTTTAATGATAATTGTTTATATGCTTGACGAATCTCATCAAATGTCGCTTTATAATCTACCTCTAGAATTGAATAGTGGCACTCTCTCATTAGTATAAACCCTTCAAAATCATTTCTTTGCTAAGATTTAATTACTCGATTACTAATTACATTATTGTCAAATTGGGGTTCCCGCCAAGACTTAAAGGCAATTAATGACTATTTTAAAAAAAAAAAATATATATATATATATATATATATTAGTATTAATTTACATAAAGGCGTTCAAATTCTGAAAATAAATAAACCCAAATTTAGATATTAATTATTTAATTACTGATTCACTTCATTATAATAGGTATTCTTTTAATTATCACTTCCTTCATATTATTAAAAAGAATTGAATTTATTTAATTTAATTCTTTATAAAATAATTAAAGTTAATAATAGTTACAACAAATATTTATTAATTTGAAATTATTTAAATAAATTTTTTGAATTTATTACAAATTTCATGTGGATGCATGTAATGAATGACAGCAAAAAAAAAATTATTGCAAAATTCCTATACCGGTAAAACAAAGTTAGAAAATGATTAATACCCTCAAAGACCGGTAAAAAAATGACAATTTCCACGTATACTGTAATTTTTAAAATTAAATCATTATTATTATTTTGAAATAAAAATAATTATTTCTTAAAGCTTGGTTATTTTAATAAATAGTATTAATGCTAAGATACTTGAACCAAACCCATTAAACTATTGAAAGTATAAGTACTTTCTTTTTAAGGTTTATTATTATTTTTGATTTATTGAAGACGTGTATAACAGAGGCTTAATTTCATTAATTATTATACAAATATTATGTGAAAAAGATGGCGGATGATTATGAGATATCCAAAAGATTTGGATATAAGGCCAACAGTAATTTGGTAATTCAAACTAACCAAAGAAGTAGGGAAAATGTACCGACAGGAGAAGCAGAAAGTTTAGCTGGGAGGATTAAGTACAAGATGGGAGATTTGGCTAATAAACGATCAAAACCTAAAATAAAAGAGAGAAAACAAGTCAAAAAAAAAACAAGCAAGTGTATTGTTAATGAAAATGATTCGGGTAATATCTTAGATTTAGACTTGCGGAATACAGGAAACTCTTATACTCCAACTACAATGGAAACAAGACTTGCTTATGATGAACTATTAGGGATTCTAACAGATATTTTAGGGTCGCAACCAAGCAAAATACTGGAAGATATAGCTTTTGAATTACTTGTAGTGCTTAAGAATAATGAATTAAGAGATGAGGAAAAACGTAAGAAGTGCAAAGAAATTATTATTCAGTTAAATAATACAATATATAGTGATATATTAGATAAAAGTAGGAGACTGGTTGACTTTACTTTAAATATGGAAGAGATGGATGGTTCTAGATATATGCAAACTGAGGAGGCCTCTGAAGTTGCAGTAATTTTTGATGAAAGTGATTCTGAGAAAAGAAAAGGCAAATTTTCCGATGGAGATGATTTTAGCGAAGGTGATAGTGACAGTAATGAAAGCGATGATGATGAGGAGGATAATGATTATGATGATGACAATAATGAATACTATGATGAAGATGATAACGATGTCACACTCGAAATTGGAAGGGACGAGGCTGAGAATTACCTCAATGATGAGAATTGTGGCCGTGATGCTGATTTTAATGAGAATCAGGAGCATACTGGACATATTCGATTGAAGAATAAAGGTGAGTATCTGAGAGAAAATGAAGATCCTGACATGATTGAAATTTGGAAGTTGGATGCTTATTGGCTACAAAGGGAGCTATATTCACTCTTCCAAGATGCAGATAAATCCTTAGATATGGAAAAAAAAATTATTTCTATTTTGAATTTAGAGGACGTTCAGGAGTGTGAGAATTCTCTTGTTATGATGTTTAATTATGAACATTTCAATTGGATCAAGAAGGTTTTGAAAAATAGATGGAGCATATATTTTTGTACAATACTTGGTCAGGCACCTTCAGATTCTGAAAGAGAGAGGATTTTGGACAAAATGAGAAATCACCAGCAAGGATCAGAAGTCCTGGATTTATTTAGTAAGCCTTCATTGTGGAAGAACAAAGATTCAGATTTTTTTAAATCAATTAATAAGTATATTGAAGAGACTACAGGAGTCATGAATGATTTAGATGATGAAGATAAGAATCCGGCAAGTTCCAGAAAACCTTATGGAAAGCTTTTGGATCTCGAGAGAATATACCAAGAACAAAGTTTAAATTTAAATTTAAACACAAGAGTAGTACTTCCTCAAGGATCTGAGCGTACGGAAAGTGCTGACTATGATTCTATTACCATTCCTCCATCAAAGAGACAAATAAAGGAAAATTTAAGATTGGTTTCTATAGAAGAGCTTCCAGAGTGGAGTAGAGAATGTTTTAGATCTGTCTCAGTATCTCATTTGAATGAGATTCAGAGCAAAGTTTTTGAGACAGCTTTTAAAGATTTTGAAGAGAATCTGTTAGTTTGTGCCCCAACAGGATCAGGCAAGACCAATATTGCTATGCTTTGCATTTTAAATGTAATTTCACAATTTATTGAGCCTCAAAATAATGGGAAATTTATATTGGATACTTCCAAATTCAAAATTGTTTACGTATCACCAATGAAAGCTTTGGTATCAGAACAAGTTGAGTCTCTAAGAATTAGACTAAGACCTCTTGGGATTCTAGTAAATGAGATGACTGGTGATACACGAATTAGTAGATCACTCATGGAAATGACCCAAGTATTCATTACCACTCCAGAGAAATTTGATGTAGTTACCAGAAAATCAACTGATGGACTTTCTGAAAGGCTTAAGCTGATTATATTTGATGAGGTACATATGTTACACGATTCTAGAGGATCAATATTGGAGGGGATTGTTGCCAGATTTAAGAAGAGCTTTATAAGATTAGTAGGGTTGTCAGCAACATTGCCAAACTTTATAGATGTTTCAGAATTTCTAAATGTTAATCCAAAAAGGGGACTTTATCACTTTGGCCCAGAGTTCAGACCTGTTCCACTTTTACAAACATTTATTGGTATTAAAGCAAAAAAAGGGTTTAGAAAATTGCAATTAATGAATAGTATTGTTTATGATACAGTAATTAAAGATATAACAAATCATCAGATTTTAGTTTTTGTTCATTCCAGAAAAGATACAATTCAAACTGCAAAATACATTCGAGACACTGCAACAGAAAATGGAATGCTTAATTTATTCTTTTCTGGAAACAATAATGTTTCCAGAGAAATCATTTTGGATGAAGTTAATAATATTAAATCAAATAATCTTAAAGAAATATTGCCTTGTGGAGTTGGTATCCATCATGCAGGATTAGTAAGATCCGATAGAAAAGTAGTTGAAGATTTGTTTTCCGATGGCCATATTAAAGTCCTAGTTACCACAGCAACTTTAGCTTGGGGCGTAAATTTACCAGCTCATACTGTAATCATTAAAGGCACTCAAATTTATCAACCAGAAAGAGGAGAATGGACAGAACTTTCACCTTTAGATATGCTACAAATGATAGGAAGAGGAGGAAGACCTCAATATGACAATAACGGACATGGAATTGTAATAACAGATTTTGACCATTTAACTTACTATCTTTCTTTGTTAAATCAACAGCTTAATATAGAATCTCAACTTATTCCAAAATTACCAGATCTTATTAATGCTGAGATATCTCTTGGAAATATTAAAAATAAAAAAGATGCTCTCGATTGGATTAAAAAGACTTTTTTGTATATTCGAATAATTAGAAATCCAAGTTTGTATGGCCTTAATATTGATGAAATTATCGAAAAAAACAAGCATAATAAGGATTTAGTTGCTGATAATAAGGATGTTTTTGAAGAAGAAAGAGATTTAGCATTTAAGAATGCAGTTGAGTCCTACTTAATAAAGCTGATAGATACAGCTCTTGATAGATTGGAGATTTGCAAACTGATCCAGTACAACCATAAAGATGGACATATTGGATCATTCATTCTAGGAAGAATTTCTTCTTATTTTTACTTGTCCCCAGAAACAATCCAGGATCTTGATAAACAGTTACTTCCAAATTTATCAGAAATACAACTTTTTAGATTGTTTTCAACATGCAAAGAATTCAAATTTCTTTCCGTTAGAAGTGAAGAAAAGATTGAGTTGGAAAAGCTGGTGGATAAAGTTCCAATACCTATACAAGGAGTTGGATCCAGTAATAATATCGATGGGAATGATAATATTGGCAATATGGTTGATCTTGATACTTTTACCAAAGTTAATGTTTTGTTACAACTTTATATAACAGGGTCAAGGTGGATTAATGCAAAACTAACACTTCTCTCAGATTTGCATTTTATTGCTCAATCTGCTCCAAGAATATTCAGAGCTATTTTTAACCTGGCCATTCAAAGAAGGTGGTCGATGTTAGCTAGAAAAACACTTAAGATTGCAACAGTAAGTTTGAGTAATAAATGAATTATCAACTCAAAGGGATTTATGTTAAAAATATGATGATAAAACGTTTAAGTTCTTGTCACTACCATTGAAATATTCATATTGTCATATGAATTTGAAAAGAAATAAACGTTCAATTCTGATTAGTCAAATTTATCATATTTTCTGAATTGTTGTATAATTTATTTTAATAATCATTTCTTTAATTAATTTATTTGATAGATGATAGAAAGAAGATCTTGGGAAGCTATGTTACCTTTAAGACAGTTTAAGGGTATTTCTGAAGAAGTTGTTAAAAGATTGGAAAAGAAGGACATTAGCTGGAATACCTATTATGATTTTACCAGTAATCAATTGGGAGAAATGCTTAAGTCTTCTAAATTAGGTAAGTTTTTTTGTTATGACTCCACATGCATTTTTCCAATATAATCTAACAATTATTATTGGATTATGAGTTACCGCCAAATATTGCATGCAAAAGAATTTTATAAAGATGATGACAAAAAAAACAAAATGACAAGCATATGTCTGAAAGAAATAAATTTAGAAATCATGATAAAATTTTATTGATTAGTTAATGGAGTATTACCAGTACCTCTTGATCAAAGATGTAAAGTAGTGTTTTCATTAACTAAGAAGAAATTTAATCATGGTTTTTATTTTTTTATATTGATGTTAAAGTTTTTTATACTGTTCTGATTTATTCAAATAATTTCTTTTTACATGCAATTCTACAAATAGGCGGGCAGACTCAACACATTTTGTGGGGCTATTAAAAATTAATGAGAAATGACTAATTATTTTAATTAGGCCCTGTTTTGTACAATTTGATAAGAAAAATCCCTAGATTAGAGATATTTGGGACCATTTTTCCAATTGACTCAAAAATTTTACAGTTGGATTTGGTGATTAAACCTAATTTCATATGGGACAATAAAATTCATGGTCAGTCGATGACAGGAGATATTAGTACGGATGATATTAATACTGGCGAAACATTTTGGATTCTAATTGAAGATTGTGATGGTGAATATTTGTATTTTTCAGATATGATAGTAGTAAGGCCGTCATTTAATGAGATAAGCAATAACGAAAGTAATAATGAAATAATTATGAAAGATGAATACTATTTAAGTTACCAGATATTCCTAGAAAAGAAAGGTATTAAAAAAAATTATGGCCAAGACGATGTAATTCCTCCATTTATATTTGTAAGGGCTATTGCTGATAAATGGTTGCATTCAGAAACTAGCATTTCTATACCAGTCCGGGATAGGGTAATATTACCAAAGAATCAATATGAAAATACTGAGTTATTGGATTTACAGCCAATTGGAGTAAAGAAAGCATTTTCTGGATCAGAATTTGAGCTATATTTGAAGAGAATGTTTAGTATCGAAGATAGTGATAAGGAATTTGATTCTCAAAGTTATAATTCATTAAAGTTAAATAGTATGCAAACACAACTATTTAATTTGATCTATAATTCAGATAAGAGCTTTTATTTATCATCACCTCCTGGAAATGGTCAGTTTATTTGTACTTGTATGGGAATTTTGAGAGAAATGAGGCAAGATTCACAATTTCAATCTAAAAATTTTCAAGTACTATTCTTATCATGTAATAAGGATAAAGTTGATTATTATGTCTCCAAATTTGAGTCAATTTTTGGTATTAATCAAATGGTATCCGGCTTAAAAGGAAAAACTTCAATTCAAATTGAAAAAGAATTGAAATCCAAAAGTATAATAGTTTCAGATATTGAGACATGGGATAATAATGTTGGTAAAAAACTTACAAAAACTCGTGATCTAATTAAAAAATTAAAACTTTTAATCATTGATGGCATTGAATTTATTAATAGTAATAATTCAAATGGGTCTGTAATAGAATCAGCTATTTCTAGAATTAGATATATTATTACTCCATTGAATTTAAAAATAAGAATGTTTGCATATTCAAAATGTATTTCTAATGCAAATGAAGTTTCTGAATGGCTGGGAATATCAAAGGAAAATGTATTTTCTTTTGATCAAAATATATTCAATGAAAATATTAATAAGAAAGTTATTGCTTTTGATTCTTATTATCGTTCAAGCCGTTTCCAAATGATGTTAAAATACCTTAAAGATAATATAATCTTGCAGTTAAATAATCAATCTACAGGTAAAAAGCAAACTTTAATAATATTCGTTTTAGAATATGAATTTTGTTTAAGCTTGGCTAATGAGCTTTCTTTATTTATTATGTCAGAAAGTGTTCAACAAGAAGAATATGTTACTGAATACAATTCCTTATTAAAGTTCTCAATAGATAATGGAGTTGGTTTTTTGTATAAAAATCAATCATGTAAGGAAAAGGAGTATATTTTATCGCAATTTCATGATGAAAAGATAAATATTATTATAGCTTGTGAAAATGTGAAGAATTCTATTACTCTAAAATTTGATAATGTTATTGTAATGGATACAAAGAAAATTGATTATGAAGATAATAGAGGATCATTTATTAATTCTAAAATACGAAAAACTATTGATTATTCTCAATTTGATATACATCAAATGCTTAACAGATGCAAAAATCAAATAAATTATTATTCCAACTTTATTTTATTATGTTCTTCAAATAAGCAAGAATTCTATGAATATATCATTGATCATTCTTTGCCTTTGGAATCAAATATTGATTTTGGCATTATTGATTGTTTAAATACAGAAATTGCTTTAAAGACTATTAAAACAAAGCAAGATACTATAGATTGGATTACTTGGACATTATTCTATAGAAGGATTTCAAAGGTAAGTTGTTAATTTAATTATAAAAGTATGCACACATATATATATATGTTAAAATTCCATATGTGACTATAAGAGCAAATATTATAAGTATTATTTGGATTTAATACATTTAATTGATGATGACAATTTATTTCAATAATGACAATTTTTTATGATTGTATATTTTTATATACATATTCGTACTGTCTGAAAGTTGTTAAACTTATCAAATTCGAAATAAATCCAATAAAAATTAATAATATACCAAAATCTTGTCATATATTGACAGACCAATAAATTAGTCACAAAGGCTTTGGCGCCAAACTTGGAAATTTAATATGTATAAAAACTCGAATAATCTCTAACTTTTTTTTTTGTAGAATCCAAGTTATTATGGACTGACAGGAAACACAAGTGGCCATATTTCAGATTACTTATCTGAGTATTTGGAGAGTTTAATGGATTCATTATCTGAAGCAAAATGTATACAGGTTAATGGTAAGGAGAGTAAAGAACATAGCGATGATGATGAAGAAGATAATGAGGGAGATGATGCAGTAGTATCACTTAATTTGAGTTTAATATCAGCATTTTATAATTTGAAAGTTTCTACTATAGAATTTATCAGCAAGAATTTGAATGAAAATGATACTTATGATAGTTTAATTCAGTTAATTTCTATGGTTCCTCAACTACAAGAGGAGTGTTTAATAAGAAAGGGTGATGGCCAGATTTTAGATCAATTATGCAGAGATTTGAATTTAAATTTGAGGTCAAATGTTGAAATCTCTAAATTATCATCACCAAATTATCAAAATAAAAACTTAACTTCAAGAAAGATTCAAATACTTTTGAATTCATATTTAAAACGTCATAAATTTGTATTGAATAGGCCATTGGTTAGAAATGATTTGACGGATATTTTGAAATTTGTAATGGATTTATTATTTGCAATGGTTGATATTTCAAGTTCCTATGGTTGGATTAATACTTGTTTAAGAATCATGGAGCTTTCACAAATGTTTGTTCAAACAATAAGTAATCCAATAAATGATAAGTTAATGCAACTTTCAATGTTAATGAATAAGGATAGAATTAAAATCTTTAAAGAAAGTGGTGTTTCAGATATTTATGATTTAATTAATTTGAATGATGACGATAGAGATAAATTATTAACGGGAAAGCTCTCTTTAAGTGAAAAGGAAATATCTCAAATTGCCCAAGTTTGTAATGATTTTCCAATTTTTGAAACTGAATTTACTATTCTTGGATGTATTGACTTTAATGAAACCAATAAAAGAAGAAAAGTGGATTCTGAAATCTCAATTAATTCAAAAAACGAAGAGACTCAAAGACTGTTTCAATGTACTGTTGAATCTGAATTAACTTTATCTATTGATATTTCAAGAGATTTTAGTTCAAATGAAGAAGATGACATTAATATGAAAAGTCAAGATAATATTAAAGACCAGGAAATTCACTCATGTATTGTTAAGAATTTGAGTTATTATCCACTCGAAAAGGAAGAGAATTGGTGGGTTATTTTGATAGAGAAAAGTAATCCAAACTTACCTAAGAGGAATAATGATGATGAAGATGAAGACAGAATTTTGGGTATAAGAAGAATACAACTTAATAAAAGAAACAATCAAGTTATCTTAAAGTTTAGTTCAATTGAAAATTCTGGCATCACTACAAATTATAAGTTACTAGTTATTTGTGATAGCTACATTGGGTGTGACCAAGAATTCACGTTCTCTATTAAGACAGTAGAATCTTAATATATTTATAGCTCTATTTTTTTTAATTATTTACTATATCAACATTTTTAAAAAAATAAACATATATACATATCAAAACATTGGTCTTAAATCTAAATTTTCAACCTATAATGTCTATTAATAAACTCCTATCTATGCAAATATGAAAATTTAATTGTGTGTATTTAAATGAATATTTTTAAATAGTTACAAATATGCATGCATGTAATTCTTGTGGATAATTACGTGCGGCGGGAAAATTCCAGAATTATGTTCTACTTTTTTTGATGAATTTGAGAATATTTTCCATACTTTGATCATCAGTGATATCACTTGAGCCATTAATATTGTGTTTGTTAAAATTTCTTTTGTTTTTGTTCTTTTTTGAAATCTTGGTATTACTGGAAACATTATTTGAAGATGATTCATCCAAGTTATTAAGAATATCAATTTTTTCGTCGATAATATTACTAAATAATTTTCTTGTTTTATCAATCTTTTCATTAACATTATTCCAGTCACCCTTCTTATTAAAGCTCTCAATTTTTAAACTTTTAAATATTTTAAAATTCTTGCTCATAAGTACATCTTTTCCACCCCCTTGTTCTTCATTAAGTAATTCTTCAACAATCATTTTTCTAAAAAGATTATCAGAAGCATAAAACATTGCAATAATGGCATAATTGCAAGTTCCTGATAGTACCATATTTAAAAAGTTTCCAAAATAGCTCTGAATCCACCTTTTTTTAAGAGATAGAGGAATGTTGCTAGTAGAAGAAATTATAGTTTCAATCATCCTAATTCCGAAAGGAACCTCAAGAATATCTTTGAGCATTATATTTTTGTGTTTGCTAATAAAATAAGTAATACCAGAAGTTAAAGGGTGAATTGTATCGGCTGGGAACTTTGATAATGAACTAATCATTAAACATCCTTGAGAAGTTATTTTCAATTTTTTCTCAATAAAATCAGCTTCCAATTGAGAAGTATTATCTTTTTCTATTATCAACTCACTCTTCTTCTTCTGAAATATTAAGCATGAAAATGTATATTGGTAGTCTTCACTTGAGTCTATTTCTATTGACTTCCATAACTTTTTAGTTAAATACTTGTATTCACTTTGTAACCTTCTACAATTATCTATTAGAGAAATTAATATATCTAAAAGCTCTTTCTTGCTTGTAATCTTTGAAAAATCTAGAGATTTCAGTATTGGAATAAACTCTTCACGCTTAATTCTATTGCTTTTTAATAGATTTAAAATAACATAATGTCCATAATCTGAATCCAATATGTCATTTAAAAATAGTTGATCATGTTTTTCCTTAAAGATTGTATGTGAATTAATCCAAATAGCTAAGAATTCGTATGGAATAACTTCCAATAATGCTTCTAATAATCGACTTTTTAAGTTAGAATTTATCCAATTTCCTGTTGAATTTGAAAGTAATCTTGAAATCTTTTCAGAATCCATATCGCCATTTTCATATTTAATAATGATATCTTCTTCAGTCTCCTGACCATTTGTAATAATAATTGTTAAAAATATATTAAATAACTTCGCTAATTCAGTATTATTTTGTGAATTTAATTCATTCAATGTTCTAATAAACAGTATTAAAGATGGTAATGCATAAGTATCTCCTATTATACCTTCAAAATCCTCTTTGAGAGATCTTAATAGTTGAGATGATAGCGATGAATCATCCATATTTGAAGAAAATACCAATTCTTTCAACTCTTTAATGCTACCACATTCATGTGTTTTATATTTATTTTGACTCTTTCCACTGAACTTTTGTTTATTAGCTTGATTCCTTTTTCCAACATTTTCTAATATATAGACCTCCATATTGTCCATACTCATAGTTACCTTTCCTGTAGTAATATTAATAACAGTCCTTCCTACGTGGCTTGCTGTAGAATTAGTTAATATTGAAATCCAACCCAAATTATCACCTATCTTTCTAACAAATTCCAAAATCTCTTTCAGTATTAAAGTTCTTTCTTCCTGAAAAATCTTCTTTTGCTTTAAAAAGCTTAATATTATGGCAGAACTTTCTAATGCTGTCTCTGTTACATGTGATCCATATAGGTCAAAGATGCTTTGTTCAACATGCTTTAATATACTTTTTAGAATAAATGTATAGTTAGAAATACAATACTTTAATCTTTTAAAGATTTTATTTTCCTCTATCATTTTACCTTTTTCACTCAATATATCAAAGTTTATTGAGTCTATTAATCTCTTAATACTTAATATATTAATACTAAGCATTAACTCAAAAATCTTACTGCACCTTTGATCGCTCATTAAAAAGATTTCAACATCTTTCTTCTTCATATCCTCAATAATTCTATCAACTAATACTTCACAACCTTGTTCATCATTCAATAAGTCACCTGTTAATATCATATCTTTGATTTTTTTATAATAGTTCAGAATTTCCATATAGTAATTCTCATCTTCCTGATTTACATTAGCATCTTTGATAGTCTCCTCTTTCTTTTCCTTGTTAGATTTTTCTTCCCCCATTTTCAATGATATTAACTAAAAATATAGAAGTCTTCTCCAAATTGATTTTAAATCCTTTAAAGTTAAATAAAATATTAATATTTAAGTTATCAATGGCTTCGTCAATGATATTACAGATAGAAATATATCTTTTAAGAAAAAAACATTTAATTAAGTATACTCAATACTGAACTCTCTTCCTATATAGCTATTTGAATTCCTTATTTTTTCTTTCTTTCTTGAATTCTTACAATCTTTTTTTGACAGTCATGAAAAAATATTTTTCAAAAGCCCGCCACATAGATTTAATAAAAATTACCAAACCGGTATGAGATACCGAAAAATAAAAATGAATAAAGATGAATAAAAATTTAAAAATACGCTTAAAAAAAAAAAAATTTAGAAAAGTCTAGTATTTCCTGATACCACCCATAAATTTTCGTGGATCTGGTATGTTTCCGTTAAACTCAGCATTTGAGAAATCGAATCCTGGATTCTGTTTACATAAGCAAAAATTTAAAATAATATAAATCATTTTGAATGAATTACTAGTTTTTCAACTTACCTCTCTTTGGAATCTTTCTAACATCATTTGCTTCTTCATATTTTCCTATTGTTGTTTTTGAATTAAATATATAATAGTTAAATAATTCATTAAAAAGAAAAGAAAAAGAACTTACAATATCAATAGGATTCAGAGAGCTCTCATCACTTTTAATGACTGATTTCCAAACTGATCCTTTTCTCATCTTTGATAGCTGTATAATAAGTTCGTTGTTTTCTGAGTAGGATAGAGTAACAGATAACAATAGGTAATGTTAGTAATTTAATAATAATTCAGTTATTCATTTTATATAACAGATTAAGAAGAGGAAACAAAGTCCACTTACCAATATACCATAGTGATTCCGAAGTATCAACTGTATCGAAGATAGCATCCTAAAAGTCAAAGATAAGTATTTACATCATTAAAAAAAAATCTCAAACACTTCTTCCTCTTTCTCAAACTTTTCAACTTACATCAAAAATTACATAATTGGTGGATTTATTCTGTATTGTGAGCCTATTGCACGTAATTTTAATATGCAAATCTTCTTTATTCACTTTGTTTGTGCATTTCATAACTTTTTCTTGATTAAAATACATATTTTCTGCTGTGAAGTATAAAATAACCTCATCCAAATTCTGCTCCCATGTATATTTTAATCTACCTATAACAGAAGAAAGTGAATTAGAGAATAAATTATTTTGGTTAATTTCAGTTTACACGTAAAATTTGCATGCCAAATATATTAGCCATTAGTAACTTACCAATATTATCAAAACAAGGAGCTCGTGTTGCTTTCATAATTCTGAAAAATATAAATCCTAATTATAGACTTTCCTACTGAATCTACTTCGAAATCTATTAACTAATAAAATGCTCAATAATAAATTCAATTATGTGGCTGTGTAAATTAATTTTGTAAAAATAATTGTGAGAACGTTTCCCGCCAAAACTTTGGTCATTACCAAGGTATAAAGGAAAATATAAATAAGAAAAATAAATAATATCAATAAAGGAGAAATATTTGAAAGGATGGATGATAACTCAAAGAAAGTGGACGATATTGAGGTCCTGGATTTATTAAGGAAGTCAAGAAATAGGGTATTAAAAGATTCTGACGAAAAAAAGAGTGTTGACAATGAATTGGAAAATGAAGATATGGATATAGACGAGGAGGAAGAAGAGGAAGAAGACGAAGAGGGAGAAGAAGAGGAAGAGGAGGAGGAAGAAGAAGAAGACGAAGAGGGAGAAGAAGAAGAAAAGTTAGAAATGACAAGTGACTCAGATTCTGCGCAGAGTGATGAAAGGCCAGAATTTGAACGTGAAGCAGAATTGGCAAAAGAGTATGAATACGAGGCTCAAGCTAAAAGAAAGTACGAGCTATTATACAAAAACAAGAAGAGTCCTTCAAACAAGCAGGACTCTGCATTAATGAAGTTACGTAATGCAAGACAGAGAAAAATTAAAGGAATGAGACTTACACCATCAGATGATGAAGAGGAGAGTGAGCAAGAGGAATATAATGGAAAAGAATCTGAAGAAAATGAGGATATTGATGATGAAGAAGAGGATGAAGATTATTACGAAGAATATGATGGTAAGCATAGAAGAAATGAAAGAATTAGTAAATCTAAAAGAAAAGCAAGACATTCAGAATCAGATTCTGAAGAATATGATGACGGTGATAATGATGAACAAGTTAAGTCCAAAGGACAGAAAAGATCCAGAAGAAGTTTCTCTGGCATTCAAGAAAGTAGTCTATTTGACGATGATAACCAAAGCCAAGAAAGAATGCTAAGAAGGTACGAAAAAGTACTTGAGTCCATTAACCTAAAGCTGATGAAGTCTGTACATTTAACAAAAGATAGAATAGAGTTCATGCTAGAGCATCCAAAATTTAATGAATACTTGTGTGGAAGCTATGTAAAAGTACCAATTATTAATCCATCTACAAATAGTGAAATTTTCTTAACATGCGAGGTTTTTGATTCTCATATCAGTGATCAAAATCAGTGTGTATTAACTTTACAGAGAGGAGGATCTAAGAAAGAGTGGGGAATTGAAAGTATTTCAAATAATATTTTCACAAATGAAGATTTACTTGAATGGAAGGCAATGATTAAAGAATTTTACTCTAATGATCCTGAGTATATATTATCACTGCCAAGGATACTACAAAAAAAAGCTAGGGATTTGAATAACTTTCAGTATGGAGATGATGATATTGCTCTTATTCTTGAGAGAAAGCAAAAGAAAGCGAGTAACAATTCTTTATCGGGCAAAACCCTAATTGAAACAAGAACTAACTTGCAGACACAAATTAAACAATTAGAAGCCCAACTTAAAAACATTGGATTGGACAATGTTGTTAGAAAATCCAAGCTTGCAAAAATTGATCAGTTACAACAAGAATTAGAACAAACCGTTACTCAAATTGAAAAGCTTAAATTACAAAAGGAAATGATACATCCTGACAAATCTCTAAGAATTACTTCATCTAGATATATTGGGGGAGTGCAGGGTAAAGGATCAGGTACTATGCCTACATTATATAATAAATCAAACGTAAATGAAAATATTAAGGATAGTAGAGTAATTCCAATTTCAAATACCAATAAGACTTGTAATTCTTTATATAAACTGATTTTTGAGCCAGTTTCTCCAAGAAACTATTTTAAAAGTACCCTTGGATTTGGCGCCAATTCTAATAATGACCACAATAATGCAAAGTTTCAATTACTATCATCAAATTCTAATCAAATCGCAGAAACTCATTTTGGAAGAAGAGAATGTAGACCTTCTGTTATGTGGGAGACAAAAAGAAATAAACCAAGTACAAGACAACCAAACAATAGCAAACTTGATTCTTCTGATATTCAAGAAATTTCAGCTATACCATTTTCCGAACAAAACAAAAAACCATCTGAGTGTTTTTCCATTCAAGGCACTGAAACTATAAAAAGCTTTGCTTTCGAAACAGAAGAAATCATTTCTGAATTTGAGGACTTCTGCTCGAAAGTTGACTTGAATCTTATCGCATCTGCCAGAAATAATTCTCCTGTTTGTGTTCCTCCCATATATAGCCTCTGGTACTCTTCAGAGTTCAGTGCCAAATCAAATAACAATAATGATCTAAACTCCAAATTCCAGGAACTTGTTAAGTTAGCAACTGGTGCTTAATCCTCTTCTCATTAATTAGAATATTTGTTTTTTATAATCTAAGTTAAATATACCTGACAATCTATTTATTATTATTTTACTGCTTTTGTTATTGCTTATTATACTTTTGGGCGGGGACTTCCAGATACCCCACAAAGTGTTACACAAAAGAAAATATGTTAATAAAATTGGTTAAAATAAAGAATAAGAGAAATTGTTACGAAGCTTTTAGTATTTTGAGAAAACTCTGCTTCTCGCTCTTAAAGATTAAAGTTATGGACTAGTAATGTTTTTTTAAGATAACAAGCGATCAGATGGGTAGAATCCCTAGAATATCAAAGAATTTGTTCAATAATAGGAATTGTATAAATCTCAATGAAGCAAGAGGTGGCCATAGGCTATAGAAAATATGTTAAATGAAGAATATTGGAAATCCAAGAAAAGCGATGAAGCTTTAGTTTTGGTTAAAAACGATGATCCCAAAGAATTGACAAGTATCTGTACTATATCCCCTTTTAAGCTTAAAGAAGAATGGCTGAACTACTTAGTGAAATTGGATGATTCTGAGAAACAAATTCTAACCGATCAAAATTGTAAACTGATTTGTGGATCTACAAAGGATTCAACTATAAAGATTTTTTGTGAGGAAAACGATGACGAGTTTTTGTCTTGTTTTAACATAGTAAATGTGAATACGCATGAGAAGGTTGAATACAATGTTAAAAGTATCTATAGCATTATTAAACAAGAAAGTATGGAAGAACTTAGATACAATCTTGAAGATTCTTCATTAGAATCACTTTATAAAGATATAATAATAGTAATTAACACTGAAAATAAATTATTATCCTGCAAGATTCCCTTGCATTATATATTGACTCAGTTTATAAGGAGTCGGGTTAGAAAGATTAGAGAAAGACTTGGAAACTATCAAAACTCCGATCTGAGTGTTTCAAATATAAGAAAGATTTTGTGGATATACCAAATAGAGAATATTAAAGAAACCAATATAATTTCTTGCTATAACGTAAATAATGTTTATCCTTATATACTACTAGTTTCCAAAGATGAAGAAAAAAATTTAACCGTTTACCTTTGCTTGATTTCACTAAATAAAGTGGAGTTTGAACTAAATATGGAGGGTGAAACAACTGGAAATCCTTTGAGTATAATATGCCACAACAGCTTTAGTTTAGAAAATTATGCATCTTATTTTGAGATTCTTGAGAATGGAATTGCATTCTATCCATTAAAGTCCAGTTATATTTGGGTAATTACTACAAAAAAAACAGCCGTTGAAAAAATAATTGAAAGCAATGATCATAGTCATGAATTAAGCATGGATAAGGATTTCTTTAACAATGACAATGAGGACTTAAAGATAGAAGATCTCTCAGAAAGCTCTAGTTGCTGTTTCTATTTATTTGAATCAAATAGGAGTGAAATAAAGCATAGAGGGAAGATGAAATGTACAAATTATAATATTGACTTTTTCAGGATCTTGAATTTAACATGTATAAATGAAGGAAAAGACCAACTAGGAATTAAAGAGTATATAATAAGAGCAGTTTCTTCCACAAAAAATCCGAATGGATTGTTTTGTTTTGATTTTAAGCTTAGAATAAACCCAAACCGCTTAGAAAGTGATAGGATGATTCTTTTATCTTTAATTTTCATGCCAATTTTGGAAAAAGAAGTTAACTACGTTAATGGAAATACAAAAAATTACTTAAATTATTCCTTTGGAAAGAATGATAGCAATAGTCTCAGTACAAGCAGAAATTACGAGGTTAGCTCACTTTCAAGAGGACATAATAACTTGAGAATAACTACTTTATGTGTGATACCGAACTATATCCTTTTACTATTTGGGAGAAATATAGAAAATGAGTTACGTGAAAACTTTCCTCTAATATTTTGTGGGCTCTCAAATGGTGAGTGGAGAACTTATAGTATAAAATCATCACTAAAGACAAAGAGGGGTGAGGTCCAAAACAAAATTAACCTAAGCACTGATGATATTGGATTTTTCGTACTTAAAGGAGTTCACTTGCTTAGAGGAGACGAATTTTCTATTAAGAATCAGCTTAACAACCAAAATTTAACTATTTCTCCTTCGTATTGGAGTTTTGATCGCAATATCAAAACATCGATACTATCAGTAGCAGCCTCAAATAGTATTGGCAATGTATTCCTTTGGTGCTTAGAGAAAGAAAGAAGACAGTTTCCATCAAAAAATTTATTCACAAAAAGAAAAGAACTAATTAGAGAGGGCGATTCAAACTTGGAAATAATATTAAAGGAAACTATTTCAAAGCCTAATAAAGTAAAAGGTGAGCAAGATAAAGAACAAATAAGAGTGATATCATCCAACAAAGTTTCAAAGAACAAAGATATTCTGAAAACTATGGACGAGCATATTAGAAGAATAGATGAAAGACTGAGGAAAGTTAAGATTCAAGAAGAAATAATCTCAGATGCCAAGAAACGCCAAGAGAAAGTGAGAATAAATAAGGAAAAGATGAAACCAAGAAGGAAACTAACTATAGAAGAAGCTTCAAATTTTGTTCCAGATTGCCTTAGCAGGTCAATTAGCCCCAGAAAAGGATGTAATTCCTGTAACTACTCAGATCCTGAGGAGAAGAAGCCATTTTTCTTTAAATCAAAATATGATAATTTTGATCATAAAAGATATAGAAGCTACTATAAGGATAATGATCACGAATATCTTTTCCAATTAAACAATTTTCTAAATATCGAGTGCATTTATAAGTCTGAATTATTCATAAAGTCTGGAAATAATAGAAGCAACCCACAAATTTTTGATGAAATCGTCAATTTTGACAGTCTCTTCTCTAAATGGTCAAAAAATGTCAGTGACAATATTCATTTTGATGAAATTTTAAATGGGTAATAGCCTCGTAACAAATTGAATTTTTTCCTTTTTTCGCTTTAGAACATTTTAAGTATGTAGATTTACATAAATAGCAATATTAATTTATTATTTAATTACTCAAAATAGCCATCTCTATTGTTAAAAGAATATTTCCTCACTTGTTGCATGCATGCAATAATGTAGTTAATGTGGACAGGTCAGGCGCCAAATGTTTATATTGTTGAAAGAAAATTTAACTATATTTTTGGATTAATGATTTATATTATTATGTTTTAGGTTTTGAGTTGAACTTCAAAAAAGAAAGTAAAGTATATTTTTTATAGAAGAATTTTTGAGTGTATATAGTTAAGATCATTATTTTTTTTGATTAGATAGACGCATTATATAAAGCATAATTTTTGATATCTAGGCTAAATTGAGTGATAATGTTCTGAAATGAGTAATACTGTGAGAACTGTGACAATAATAAACGAACAAGTAACTGAAGTATTATCAAATTTGAAAACAAATAAAATTTCAGAAAAGTTAGAGGATGTATCCACTAAAGTTAATGAATTATTAACAAACTATTTAGGTAAAGAAAACGATGAATCTAGTTTAAGTAGCCAAGATGAATATCAATTCCAAAGTGATGAAGAAATAAATGGTGACAAACGTTCGAGTACAAGCCACAAAAGCACTAGCTATGCCAAAAGCGTGAACGAATCAATTCTAGTAGAGCAGTCGGAAACATCTAGAGGTAAAAGGCATAAATTAGATACTAGTGATAAGTAGAATAAAACTAGTAATAATAAAATTATTAGTCTCCAAAGACTAAATTGACTATGTATGGAAGTGTTTTCCTTTTTCAGTAACTAAAATTCTAAAATACCAAGCTTCTTGATAATTAAGCTATAATTCCTAATCTACCTGGATAGTAGTTTGTAGCTGGGAAGGAGAATTCAGCTTCTTTGTTGGTAAGTCTCTTGTAAACCGCACCAAAAACATCAACCTTGTCGGCAATATCCTTATCCTTATCTTTAGGGTCAAGGATTACCTTTAATAAAGTGCTTCCGTCAACACGGTATCTAAGACGCTTTCCAACAATATCACTTGGTCCACAAATATCCTCCAACAATGCATCATGTACAGCAGTGAGAGTTCTTGATCTTGGTCTTGACTTGAAACCATATTTACGGTAGTTTCTTGGCAAGATGGATCTCTGACCAATCATAACGACTGGGCACTTGAGCTTCTTCTCTAATTCAGCAATGATACGTCCTTGAATCTTACGTACATATGCCATAAAAATTGCATATGGAACGAACACTGCAACTGCCTTTCTTGAACCACAATCGATCTCTTTTGCAGTTGAGAAAACTACTGATTGAACGATTGCCTTCAATTCCTCGTCATTGCTTGATGATTCGATGTCTTGGAAGCATCTTTCGACATCCTTTTCCAATTGGGTAAGTGGTGAATCGTTCTTCTTAATACACTTTCCTTTCATTGTTAGAGTATGTTATTAAACCAGCTACTCAACTACAAAAAAATCTTCTAAAGTTACAGCCTTTATTTAATCTTTGTAAAATAATTTTTTTTTTTATTTACCTGGTACTTTTTTAGGCGCTACTTTTGTTTCCTTCCTTTGCTTGTCTCAAGTTCCTTGTATTTTTTAAATTAGTTGGCGCCGTCTTTGCCAAACTGGGGACCGCACGCGCCATGCATGCACCCCGTTTATAATTTTTGTATGATATATTTTTCATGCATGCATGCATTAAAGATGCTTTAAAAATTGTAAAAATATTTGACAAGTGACAAGAAAATTTGATTAGTTTTACAATTTTAAATATTTCTAATTTCTATCCTAAAATCTATTTTAACTATAATCTGATTATTAGTTTTATAATTTGATCAATCTGCAGTTAGGAATTAATTCAGGTACCTTAATAGTACCCAACAAAAAAAATTGTTTAATTAAAATAAAACACAAAATACTGCTAGATATTAATAATCAGTATTATATTAAACTAGAAAAGTGACTTAATAATATTACGAATTTTTTTTTTTTTTTGGAGTTGCTAGAATATTTGAAAAATAAGAATTAGTTAATACTTTTCTCCACGTATATTGAAAAAATAAAAATACTTTAAAATCTTTAAAATAAAAACATTAATGAAAATGTACTTTTATATTATAAAATAAATTAATTACTTTTGAAATTTTGTTCTAAATTACTAACTTTTTTTTTGACATGCAAATTTTAAAATTATTGTGTGCGTGTGAATTTTTCTCAATACTAAAAGTTATTGGGCTATTTAAAATTACAAATTAACAAGAAAAAAATCAGAATAACAAGTAATTAATATTAATTGAATAAACCATAGTAATTTCTTATTATGGTTTATTTTGTGACAAATTAAAAAGAAAAAAAATTTTATTATTTTCTAATTGACAAATTGTTTTGAAGAAATAATAATTTAAAATGCATGCAAGAAACTTAAATAATACAAAGCTTGAAGAAATAACATACCTCCCAGAGAAAGAAGATATTCTAATTTGGCATTCAAAGAGTTTGGAAAATAAAGAAAAAAGTTATTTAGAACTATTACAATCTAGTAAACCCAAAAAGAGTTCCAGCCATAATTCAAAACTGCCAACAAAGTTTATTTCTTGCCAAGATAATGACAAACAAACAAGATTAGTCAATAAGTTTCATACAATGCCAGAAAACTCAAAAACTAGTGTTTTTGACCGTCTTCTAGATCCAAAGCTCTATACTGGAATGCATAAATACAGATTTGACAAAGATGGAAATGGTCTGGGAAAAGCAGGTAGAGAATATTTATATAGGGAGGATGGATATACTGAAAGCACAAAAAGAAAGCACGAAGTTGTCAGCTCCTCTATTAAGAGACATTCATATGCAAATATCTCCAGTAGCGACTTCTTACAAAAAGCCAAAGTCATTTGGCTTTATAAAAACGGGGATAAATACGATAAAGGAACAATTTATTATGTGAAGCCATATATCAGAAACATGACTCAATTACTTAATGAAATCAACAGGGTAAGTTCAACAGTAAATTCTTACTTTCTTAATATATTGAATTAATTTTCTGTCATTTCAGAATGTCAGACTTTTAGGCGGGCCAGTCAGAGTATTGTATGATCAGGGGCTAAAGCAAATTAATTGTGTGTCAGAAATTCTGGATGGAGCCAAATATTTGTGTACTTCTGGAGAACAGCCAACATCAATTGAAAAGTTGGACAAATTTTTAAGCTACTGGATCATTAATAAATGATTGTCTAATATCTTTTGTAGATAAAGGTACCTCATTTATATTCATATTTGGAACATATTTGAAATTTATAATTTACTTCAAGAAAAAATAATTAAAAACGTTACTATTATATTAATAGTGATAATAGGGAAATCAAATAGTTAGAAAATATTAATAGTAACATTGGCCTTGATTCCATTCTTGAGCTTTAAGTTGAATAATTATCGTATTGTCAACTACATCTCGTGCATAGATCTTGCCAGGCCTTATATGTAAAATTGGAGATGATCCCAGTATTCTTTTCGAAACCAGAAGAAATATTCGAACTTGCTGAAAAAACCAAAACATTCTGATCATCACTTGTATTATTTTTAATTACAGTATTTGGGGAAGTAATTGAAACAAGGGAATCTTTTAGTAAAGACAATAGTGAGAATAAATTAAAGCATGTATTTGCAAAACCGTATTGTTGATCTTTGTCTAAAACAAGTTCCCATAATTCAATACCTTCATTATTTATGTCTTCCTCTTGTATTCTATTCAATAGTTTACTTTTGAATTCCTGTAATATTTGTATATTTTGTGTATCATGAATATCTTCATCTTGAAGGGTTTTTGTTTCATTCAATTTTGAATTTTTAGTCTTACTATTTACAACTCTAACCCTCTTAACAGAGGGTTCACTATGGCTTCTTTGACTTAGCAAACCTTGCAATGTATTAAACCTAATATTATTAATTGGGAAAATGTTTACTGTATAATGATCATGAAACCACCCATTCCAATTCAACTTTACAAAATCATCATCACATTCAGTAGGAAAGATAGAATTATCCTCAGATATATCACCTTCCTGAGATTTTCTATTCATATATTTGTCTTTCCAGTTTTTTAATATCTTTCTCAGCAATGAACTTTGAGACTGTTTATATATTTTGTTGTATCTTTTTTCATTTATAAGTGCCTTAACTGATCCAAACTCACAAAGGAGTGAAAATGATCTGTAGTCACACTCACCAATGCTTTCAAACAACTCATCATCTTTCATCACATATTCTTCGTATTCTGATCTCTTTTGTGGGTCGCTTAAAAGGTCTTGGTTTTGCTCAATTGTTCTGGTTAAGTCTCTTATTTTTAAATGAATTGGCTCACCTTCCATTACTATTAACTTAAACTTTACTCAAATCATTTCACCATTTCCAAAATAATAAAAACTAAAAAAAAAGTAATTTCTGCTCAATTCCCAAGAATAAATTTACTCAATATTATTATTTTAATTAATTTTTTCAGTTCTATATACCGGTATTACCCACATTTCTGGCGCCATGCATGTAATTTGCATGGCAAATTTTGCATTTATGATTGCAAAATGGCTCATATTTTTAAAAAAATATGACTAAAATAGCAGATTAGTCTCGAAATTGGGTAAATTATAATAATAGGAAAAAAATGTAATAGAGTTGGAAAGGATGTAAAGATTCTTGGAGGAAAAAACTAAAATAGCTAGGATAGGAAGAAAGAATTAAATAATTCAAATAATGTCAGAATAAATCAATAATCAAGATAATATTTTCTGAATAATAAACAAAGCATACCTATTATGCAAACTCTTATACTCAAGAATATATGTGTATGAACAGTAAAAGTAAATAAGAGACCAATCAAAATGAAAAAAAATAATCATTTTAAAATAATAACAAATTTGTTGTTAATATTATTTTTATATAAGATTGAAGTTTTTGAATCCATTGAAATTGAAGGCATACAACTAATAGGAAGGAAAAATAACGGAATCACGTCATTCTATAATATCAGATATGGAGTAGCTAATCGCTTTCAACCACCCAAATTATTATCAATTACTGAAGCTGCAATCATGGACGAGGATAGAACATCCAAAATTCCAAAAAGCTATGATTTGTCAACAAACAAAGGTTCCTCATGCCCCCAAGACTGCTCAGATACTCAGCAAACAAGCCAAAAAACTTTTCTATGCAGAGGAACTGAGCCAGAAACTCAATCTGAAGCATGTTTAACTTTGAGTGTATTCACGACAACTACTCAAATTGAGGAAATATTGAGCCAGTTCTCTACTGTCACAAAACATGTATCTTCAAATAATACTCAAATTAATATGCTTTCAAATGTAAATAATACTCTCATGAACAATCTTAATAAGCAAAAATCAACAATATCTTCAATTGTACAAGCTAATACGTCACATTTAAAACCTGTATACGTTTTTATACACGGTGGATTATACTTATTTGGGTCTTCCAATTCTGAAACTAACTTTGGAGAAAGGCTTGCAGAATCTGGAGCTATTATTGTTACGATTAATTATAGACTTGGAATCCTTGGATGGCTGAGAGCAAAAAATCTTTCATCCGGAAATATGGGATTTCTTGACCAAAGAGTGGCTTTGGAGTGGATTCACAAATACATTTTATACTTTGGAGGTGATCCTACTCGGATTGTTCTGGCAGGACATAGTGCAGGAGCCAAATCAGTATTGTGTCATTCAGTTAGTGCAGAAAGCAATAAGTATTTCTCAGGAGTAATTATCCATTCTGGAGCTCTTTCTCAAAATGAAACAGCTCTTAAAGAAGCAGAAAGCATGGGTGAAATGGCAGAAAATCTTGCATCTGAAAAGTGCCTTGCAACCATATTAAGCTGTACAACCAGGCAATTATTAGAAATTCAAAAAGAGGTCAGAGCACAAATTGTAAGATCCAATCCATCCAAAGCTCTTCATTCTTGGTCCCCAATTGTGGATGGTATTATCATCAAGGATTCATGTAGAAATCTGGCACTATCTGGATCTATTCCTCAAAATATGAATGTAATCATCAGTACAACCAACTCGGAGGGGGTTCAGTTCTATAGGTCATTTATTGCCTATTTACCAGCAATTTCAAGAGGTCTTGCTACAAGTAACTTTGCTTTCAGGTACCTAGTTTCAAGAGTATTTGGACCAAAAGCAGGAGAAGCTATGAAAATATACAGCAATAACAACTTTGCAAATTCTGCCTCAGTAACTTCTGACAGTGAAAAATCTGATTATAATTATGACTTGCAAAACAATACCAATATCAGCAGTGGCAATTCCTCTTACATTAATAATGAAACAATATCCTCTCAACTTGAGATCCAAAAGGAGGCTAATGAAAGTATGATTGGATTCAAAGCTGATGATATTAAATATGGAGATAAAGAAAATAGCCAACTTGTCTCTAGCTCTGGATTTAATTTGTTCCAGGTTGGAAGAAATAGAGACGATGAAAAGTGGAATGGTATAATGGATGATCCCGTTGCTTTAGCATATGCAAGAATGATTGGTGACTTTATCTATAGTGTAAGTTTTTGTTTAGATAATATATATTCAAATCTATCTTCTTTTAGTGCCCAGCAAGAATGTTCATTAAAAAACTATCCCAGAACAATCCTAATGTATATGGCTACTTCGTTAATAGTGGTTTTAAATGGACAGAAGGATTAAAGAAAGGATATGAAGTTAATAATAGTTCTTTTATTTCAGGTAGGTTAACTATTTGATTCAAATTAAATTTTCATTTAACATAATATCTTTTCAAAGAAATATTCCAAGCTCCCAAGTTTTCATTGAGAAACACTCCAAAAGGAGTAGTATGCCAAAACGACGACGTTGCCTGTAAAACTTATGTATATGATTGTAGTGATACCAGATTAGTTTGCCACTTGGAAGATATGATTTGGTTATTCCAGACTTTTCCAAATAAACTGAATGATAATATTGATCGAACATTTGTTAACGAGCAGAGTCTGGCTACAACATTTTTCTCCCAATTAATTAAGAAATCTTTGGGAGAAGCTGAGGCCTTATCAAAGAAACAACAACAAATCTTCAGAAAGTCATCTTTCTCTGAACCGATTGATATTTCCTCGGATGTCAATTCTTGGAGCTCATTTTCTGATGGAGGTAAGTGAAATTGATGCTATTATTTTTTTTTGAAAAGACTTACAACATTGAATTTATTTTGTAGGTAAAATACTTCAGCTTAATGGTAACAAGACTGAATTAGTCTCTGATTTCAAATCAGAAGAATGTGAACTTTGGGAATGGAGAAATAATGACTTATCCATGACTTTCCACCAGCTGATTGACTCGAAGACAATTCCACAAACAAAGAATAATGTGGATAGTAGTACTTTCACAGGTGTCAGTAGAAATGATGAGAGTGAAAGTAGAAATCTTAACATTAATCTGTTAGATGATAATAATGAAAGTTCCGATAACAGCCTTCCAGATGATCAATTCAGTCAAATCTCAATCTTAACTCAAAATGATACGGATAAAGATACTTCGGAAAACTCCAATATAAATGGTAATGAGGAATTTTAATGATTATTATATTTATATATAAATATACATATATAGATTCTTAAACTCTTCAAAAAAAACGATCTATAATATAAGTAATAATCGTTCTTATGTTATTATCATTATTCTAGTATCTAATTTAGATTACTAAATAAGTCATTTTGAACAGATCAAAAATTCTATAGTTGGATAAATTAGTCTTAATACATCAAAAAAAAAATATTCAATTCCATTCTTCACAAAGCTTTATTTTGAGAACTTTCAAAGTAAAGCTTCATGAAATATGCATCTTCCTTATCAGCATAATACTTGGCTTCTATACTATCTACCTTGTAATTTAGAGCCTTTTGATACAAGTTCTTTGCAGTTTTATTAGAGACCCTTACATGCAAACTGCAGTATGGAACATTATACATACTCCGCATTCCATGGTGGTTTTGTGTAAGGAGCTTCTTCGCCATCCCAAATCCTCTATGCGTTCTTAAGACTGCTATTGACGTAATATGGCCATGCAAGGAATTTGAATCTTCTTCAATCTTCCCAAGAACGTACCCTACAGATTTGTTTGGGTCATTTGAATCGGTTGCTATATCTAAAAGCTGTGGCCAAGTCATTGAGTGATAATAGTAATATTTAATTTGGTAGTTTTCTGGCAAACAGTACAAATTGTTCTGTTGTATTGTGAACACATCATCTATTGTGGCTCTTCTAATACAAGCCATTCCTCCAAAATTTTGTGTCTATTTAGTTTCTTTATTAACCCTTAGTTCCTAATTTTTTTTGCCCCCTTTTTTTTCGTATTTTATTCCTCCTTGCTTTTTTATTTTACATTTACTAATTTTATGCATTTTTTTCCTTGTTTTACTATTTTATTTTTATCGAAAAGGCGCCAAATGCTTCCCGCTTCGAGAAAGGTTGAGTTTCGACTAAAGGGAAATAAAAGGTTAAGTAGTAGGTAGGAGAGCCAGTTAAAAGAAAGAGAAGTGAGGTGAAAGAAAAGGAAATATATTGCGCAGAAATATACGTAATAGTCAGTTGTACTTTTTTGTGTGATAGCATTCTTAAGAAGTTTATTTAGTCACTATTAGAGAATTGTAGTAATAAAATAAGAAAGCAAATAGGGTTTTGGATAAAGCAAGGACGGGTAACTTTAATGGTTGAGCATTTTTAGCCTAACGAGAGAGTGTCTTGGTCAAGCATAGGTTTATGGTTGGCTAATTTTATTCTGTTATTCTATAGAATTCAAACTGAGCAGGGACTTTAATATTGACAAGGGCGAAAGCCCATTTATATATACATTAGTACCATATGTACATATAATTATACATTAAATGTTGGTAAAAGAAGCCAGAAAGGTTTAATTAGAGAAAGCTTTAAGAATTCAAGGCAATCTTTGAATGAAATTAATATTTGTTTTAATATGCTGAAATGCCTTTTTAACGTAAAAAAAAGAAAACAAGAGCAAATTAATATTAGCGAGTCTTATATATAAAAGAGCAATTTAAGATGTCCAAGAGCAAATATGAGGAGGAGTGGGAGGAGAAATTTGCAAAAAATATAGAAGTTAGCAAGATTAGTAGTGACATTAGTGATATTCTTTACGATATCGAAAAAAGTTGTCTGAAGCCTTTAATATACTTTTTAAAGTCAATTCCTTCTGGGTTCGCTCCACTCCCACTGCCTTCTCTGGAAGCTATTTTGGAGCATAGTGAAAATGAGTATGTTACGTCTTCATTTGGAGTTGAGAGAAGTATAGAAAGTGAAATTCGGAACTTGGGAACTAATTTCTGGTTCGATATGGTTATGAGCAATGGATCTGGACCATTCAATTCTAAACAAGTTAGCTCTCATGTTCCAAACGTGTTTAACCATTGCTTAGTTAACCAGCTTAAACTTGCTACTGGTAAGGATGATTCAAAGGCAAATGATAAAGAGAGCAAGCCAAGCTACGAAAATAACAATTCTAATCACCTCAAGGACGATGGTATGAATCATGGAAATGACCAAATTAAGCAAGAGGATGAAGATTTACAAAAAAAGAATAAAAAATTTAAGATTGTGATTTCTCTACAGCAAATGTTACATATTTACAGAATTGGAGGAATTAATAATGAAAATGTATGGACAGCTTTGTTTGGAACACAGATAATAGATCACCAAGGTGATAAAGTAATCATTAAGTATATTATGCCTTCTTTTCTTTCAAACAAGATCTTAATGGATGCATATACAAACATTATTCAGGTTTCAGAGCCTCAAAATAATTCAATGCAAATTTACATGTACTGTAGAAACATTCTAAAGCATTTTTGTACTGATATTATTTCTCCGAGGATACTTATCCATGCAAATATATTCCTATTATGGAACAGCACATTGAAGGATTTTTTCAATAATAAAACATATGATAAGTTTCTCTCAGATATTTTTAGTGCATCTTCAGACGACTCACCAAATGCTTCAATTAACTCAAGCACTAGCCATAAAAGCCCTTCTGATAGTGTATTTTCTCTATATGCAGGTCTATTAGGAGGAACATTGCCAAGCTTGCTTTTACTTAAAGTACTAGAGGAAGAATTTGCAAAGTTTAGTGTACTTACTCACTTTCTGATTCGAATTTTTGGCTATTTAGACAGAAATAGCTGTCATGTATTTTCGAACTCACCAGATCTGAATATTACAGCTTTGCTGTACTTTTATAAGTGCGTATTCTTTCCCCTATCTTCATCATTTACAGCGGCTTTATTAAATATAATTACAGTTGAGAGAGATTTCTTTGTCCAGGCTTCTCTCAGAAGCTTATTTTCTCCAAAGTTGAGTGACAAAAACGTATTCGATTGTATCGAGAGGATCGAGAGTAGTGAGAAGGAGATACTGGAAATGGATGAAGCTGATGATGCTGAGGAGATTATACTAGGAGCTTTGAGAGGATGTGATAGAGGAGCATCTTTGATTAAGTGCAGAAAGGAGACCCATTTTTTTATTGATATGGATACTATTTACAGCAATTTAATGGCTGATAAGTTTTCTGGGAAAAGCTATAATAGGGTTTTATTCAATGTAATTAACAACATTATTTTAATAATGAGTAACAACTCAAGTAATAAGATTTTTTTAAAAAGGACAAACACTTCAGACATTCATGAGGACTACTTGATTTCTAGACTTGGAAATACTTCGTATAATATATCTTCTTCATCGTCTTCTTCGTATTCGTCTTGTTTTTTGGACGCTAAGCCTAGTATAACACGAACTCCGAATTTTAAGATTGAGAAAAAAGTTACAGGCTTAAATAGAACGTCAAGGACAATAGATCCGTTTAGAGACATGGAAGAGAATTTGTTAGGTTTAAATAAAAGTTTTAGGATTTCTGGGTTATTTTGGTTTCCACAGGAAGAAATTGATCAAACAGTGTATAAGAATACAGTAGAGGAGCCATTTCTAAGAGGGACTTTATACTACTACTACAATAGACTTGAGGGTTTGTTTGGGTTTTTAGATTTGAAACAAAGCTGTATGCTAGTTAACAGTATTTTGTTAGAGGAAGAGAAGAGAGTTGTGAAAATCTTTCCAAAAAGATCTCATACGGGATTTTTTAAACTATTAGAGAGTGTATTGTTTTACTTTTTATCCAGAAAGCTTTTGGAGTCTTACAGACAGAGTATTTGTGGTATAATATTTCTAAGTAAGAAAGAGTTGAATGGCAACGATGAGGGATTATTAAATAGAAATGATAAGACTTTAAAATTTAATTCTCTATTCAAAGGAAGCATTAGATCTTATATTAATAATGATAACTACTGTGCTTTGAGATCAATTTACTTGTTATTCCTCAAAGATACTTTGAGATCAAACTCTCATAATATTTTGAATAAGATATTGATAAAATCTGAGATTTGCAACCATCACAAGAAGTTAGAATTTCCTATAGGAGATTTTCAAATGGATATTTCAAAGCTATCGAGTTCAATAGGGACAAATACAAACAATTCAAGTGGGTCAAACAATAAAGCGATTTCTGTTTACTCATCTAGACAGTCTTGTTTTGTATATTTAGCTTATGTAATATATGAATCAATAATTGAAGATATCACAAAAGTAATGAATATTGGAAATGACTTATTAAAAGGTGAGAAGAATAGTTCAATAAGAATGAGCGATAGATTTCTTAGTATCCAGATAATACTTTCAATGCTAAAAAGATATAGAAGATTTGTCAAGATTTCTTTTGAAAATGACAAAGCATTAAAAAAGATTATACATAGAGCATTTTATGACGGACTGATATTGTATCTCCAAAGCTCAATTTCCCCAAACAATTACAGTCTTGTTTTATTCATGCTTTCAGTATGGATAACTTCTTTTATTGACAATAGGGTGATTCAAATTCACAGCATTTTTTCGTTTTTCAATGATGGAATGCCAACAACTTTTAAAATGGACTCTACTGGTGGGTTTCCAACTGGTTTTCAAGGAAAACCATTACTACACAAGAAATCAACTCTAAGAGTTTTTTCAAAATTTGTGTTTAATTGGTTTAACAAATTCATCGTAAGTGGGTACCTAAATTACCAAGAATTGTATGAAATTGAAGAGATAATTTCTATTGCAGTCTCGATTATTGAGAAGACTCTTGAATCGAAAGAATTTTCGAAAATTTGCAATATTCTCATTAACAACATAATCAATAGCGTATCTCTCATCAAACTACTTCCAAACTTTGAAGTCATTATCTCATTATACAAGGATAGATTATGTAAAAGATTACTCAATATTAATATTTTGGGCGCCAGTTCTAATTCGACAAGTGTGCGGGAAATTGCATGCATGGGTTTGCAAGTTTGTTTGGAGCATTTTGTGTTACTATGTTTGGAAAAGAGTAGGGGAAGGGATGGTGACTTTAATTATTTTGGTGGGGAGACGGGGATTAGTGACTTACTTACAGCAATAGAGAACGATAGAAGTTGTTGGATGGAGACATTTCCAGGGAATTTGAGCGTAGAGGGTTATGCGGGTGAGAATTTAAATAAGTCTTATTTTGAAAATGAACGAATAATTGGAGATTCTGTGAATATATCGCTAAACAGTTTGAAGTTGTTGCTTGAGGATTTCTTGCGATCAATGTTTTCCAGAAGGAAAATAAAAGATGAATTTCAAGTATTTTTAACAAGTAGTTTTAATTGGAGAAAAATGAGTAACTATGTGTTAGCTCCAGTAATCATGAACAGATCAACTTTTAATAATGAGATTGGCCAGAAAGCCAGTTCTGTGGAATTTTTGTCTTGTTACAGTAATAACAATAGGCATTATAAAGATATTAATATACCGGAAAAGATTAAGAAAGAAATAGCAAGATTTGAATTGGAATATAAGAAGGAATTTCCCCACAGAAAGATTAATTGGCTGTGGGAAAATGGGTTTGCAGTTTTAGAAGCAAAGGGTTTTAAGGCAAGAGTTTTAGTTGGGGAAGAAAAAGATGGTAATAAAAAGGAATTTATAGGTGAATTATTTAACTTTACAATAATTTCTTCTTTGTCAGTTTCGATAATTCTGCTAAGAATGGGGGAATTGAAAGAAGGTCAGGAAATTACTTTGGGAGATTTAGTTAATCAGATTTGCTTGCCAATGCTTGAGGTTGCAAGAGTTTTGTTAAGTTTGTCTCTTTCTAGTCAGAAATTGGTCAAAGTTTTTGAGAATAATGATCATTCTAAAATAGAGATTCAAATAACAAAAGAGAAAGTTATTCATTGGAACTCTTGGTTAAATAAGGATACAATTTTTGTTCTATCTGATTTAGTTATCCAAAATTACGGAGACTTTACAATATTTAATAGAAAAATTCAGTTATGTCCCAAATTACTTTCGAAAGAGTTATTTTTACAAAGAGGACCTATTCACGACTATTATTTGAAGTCCACTCATTTTAATGAATTATTTCAAGATTTCGATTTTCTTAAACACCATGAATTTTTTCAAATTCCTAACTTTGATAATTGTTTTAGGAAAATTTACCAAGTTCAATATCCTTGGAATGCAGATTTTATCTTAGACGATGATAAATACGAGGATTACTTTAACTCCATGTCAAATATGATTGGATCTGATGATTTGTTTTTTTCTGTTATTCATTATGATACAAATAACAATGATGATAAAAGTGATATTATTGGTAATTGCCACGAGTTTAATGGTAATTGTGATTCATTTGAAAATTCTCAATTCAATACTAGCAGCTTTATTTACAGAGATAACTTTGGTATTTTATTTAATGAGTCCCATAAATTAGAAAACCTTAATCAATCAATGGTTCTTAAAAGCTATAAAGATTCTTTAGAAAATCAAAATACTAATACATTCACTAGTGTTATTATTGACAATGAAAATTCCCTAAAGAGTCTTCTTAACCAAGTTGACCTTTCTACTATTTTTAAAACTGGTACAAGTTTGAGTAATCAAAACCAGCTAAAAACTAACAATCACCATGATTTTGATTCAAAACATGAATCTGATGAAAATCCAAATAAAAAAAGATGTATTTCAAATTTTAATTGCTGTTCTCATTCAGCATGTAATGAAATTAAACCAAAAATCTCTTCTACTTGTTCAAATTTCTCGGTTTCTTCCTCCTCATCATCATCACTAATTTACATGGATCATTCTATTAATGGTCAGCCTTTGAATGGCTATTTTTCTGGTATGATCGATATTGTATGTAAAATTGAATCCATTATTGTTCGACTTTTGAAAAAGTCGAAACAAAAAAGTTATAGTGAGATTTTGGATTTTTTACAAAAAACTTTTAATCATTCTGCTGATCATTTTCCATCAATTTCATCTATTGAAATGGCTTTAATTAAGCTTATTAAGCGTGATTTTATTAGATTTATATGTAAACATACAAATCAGCAATGCAACTGTAATGAAGTTTCTCAAAATATTCTATCATATAACGAAGTTAATTCTAATCATGCTAAGATATTCTCGCAAAACTCTATTTTTGAATACACAAACTAGAGTTTGTCATATATATTATGTTACTAATACAAATATATATTGATAAAGTATAAGTTCGAAATAATTAAAGTGAGAATCAGCTATTTTTATTTTGTTTATTATTTGAAAGCAAAAATAATAGTAGAATTCCCCTAACATTTATGGGAATTTGAAATATTCAAGGCTTTACTGCTAATAAATGAATAATAATACTCGTATTTTTGATTTATTTTTATTCAATAATCTCTAAATTCGAGTATTTGTCTAACTGGTCATTACAATTGGTAATAACTTCGCTTCTATTTGTCTTACTTTCTAAATTACTTACTAATTCTAGTCTTCTCAATTTAGATAAAATTTTGTCTTAATTTTTTTAATATTTTTATATTATTATATAAAATATGCATGCACACATTAATTGCCGGTATATAATAATTTTGTGTATCCAGAGGGGAAAATTAATGTGGGGGGAGTTTTTAAATAAATAGTTAAATTTGACTAAAAATTCAAATAAAATTGAAGATAATTTTTTTTTAATATAAAAAGAAGAAATAGATTAAAGAAGATAAAAGTTTAGTATTTTGAAATACTTTATATAAATACAATTCACAATCTGTTTAATAATGCAGGGAATGTAGATTTTGAAGAAAGTTAGATATATTATTTGATTTTTAGTAATTTTTTTTTCTTCAACTTTTAAAAATACTATTAACTTAATAGAAAAGCTATAAAGTCTAATAAATTATCAAGAAGATTAGTATTAAGAACAGAGAGTTTTAGAAAAATTTAGAAATTAACTGGGAAAAGGAAGGAGGGAAAGAAAGAACAGGTTTCTTTTATAATTTTAATATAAAGAGTAATATATTTTAAATGATATGGTGGCATAAATAAACTAAGTCCATATAAGCAATAATTAACTTATATTTAATATAAAATTAAACTGGATTAAATTATATAGAAACATATGTAAATGATATATAAATAAGTTGAGAAATGTTGGAAACTATACTACAAAGACTGCTTGGAAGGTATTTGGAACCATATGTATATAACTTGAGTCGTGAAAACTTAAGGCTTGGAGTATTGTCAGGAAATTTGGTGTTAGAGAATTTGAAACTGAAAGAGAATCTTGGTGATATTTTACATTTACCATTATCGATAGTTTCCGGTCAAATTGGTCATGTTTCTATTACAATACCATGGACTTCTTTAGGCTATAAACCTTTAGTAATAAAACTCAAGGAGATACATGTGGTAGTAAGACCAAAAGATTATGGAGATGTAGATGAAGAGACTTTGAGAAAGGAGCTCAGGGAAGCAAAAGAAAAGTTGATAGAATTTAAAGAGAAGCGTTTAAATGAACGTTTTTTGAATGGTGAGTTATCCAACTCAAGTAATAATCCGAATGAAGTTCCAGAAAGCGCAGGACAATCTGTAAAAGAGGATGGAAAGGAGTTGAATGTTGGTAAGGATTCTCAATCAGCAGGAGGGCCAGATGACGCACATAATTCAGCAAATGGAACAAATTTACTTTGGAGAATAATTAAGAAGATTGTTGCAAATGTCCAATTGGAGATTCAAGATATCCATGTATGTATGGTAGGGTTTCAATCAAGTGATGATAAGCTTTTAATAAATCATTCAAGAAGTACCAGAAGCGATATTATTATGGGAGCAATGATTAGATCAGGTTTTGTAGTGACCACGGATTCCTCAGGTAATCGAGATACAAGTTCCCAGAGCTCAGAGAGTCAAAGGTTGGATGATCCTAACGCTCTGTATAAGACGATTGAGATTAATGAGGTAGGGATTTATATTGGCCAGTACTTTCCCAACTCGTTTAATTTTAAGTCTCCAAATGAAGGAGGCTTGATAAATTTCGATTCTGAATCGGCTACTGGACATCATCATCGTAATCCTCACCATCATCGTAATCCTAATCCTCATAGCCATCATTCGCGTAGTAATAGCCCTAACCGAATAAAGAGCGAGAAAGCCACCTATGAAATGGTCAATATTGTGAGTGTTAGGAATAAGTTACTGGAGGCTTATGATAAGAAGAGTATGAGTGATAAAAGAGTGGTCCAAGCCTTGGAGTCGAAGTATTTGTTAATATATGATGAGAATGATTCTCAAAAGAGCTTGGGTGCTTGGAGACTTGAATACATCTTGAAGCCTTTGACATTTCATCTAAATATTTCTCACTCTCCTGTGAATAACGAGCTTAAGGGAATACTCCAAGTACACAGTATAACTGAGCATACAATCATATTAAGAAGAAGCCATTTAAGACCAATAATTTTTAGTTTACAAAGTTTAAATGAGAGACAAGAAAGGTACCGTGAAATTTTGATGAAAAATTCGCATCTTGTTAATTTGGATCCAGTTTCTTTAAAAACAACAACCCAAGATGAGTATATTTCTTTGTATTCAAGAAAGTTAAGATTAGAAGCTATTAGGTTATATAATAATGAAGGTGATGAGGCCAATTTTTTTGGAGTTGTAGTTCAACCCTTAAATGAGGAGGAATTATCTAGGCTACAAATTCTGGATGACGTTTTGAGTGTCAGACATATAACTAAATGGAGGTGTAAGGCCAGAGAAGCTATTAATAGGATTATAATTGAGGCATCATCCAGAAAAAAGCTAAGAAATATCTCATCAGACGCCAAATCACTTCAAATGGAAAACGGAAATCTCATAGTTAATAGTGTATCATCAGGGGGGGTCTCTAGGGCTGATAAGGAAAGGCTTAGTGCAAGTTCTTTGGTTATTGGATCCAGAAAAGGTTCTGAAAGTAGTAGCAGCAATACTTCTTGGACACAATGGGCAATTGGAAAGATTATTGGAACTGGAGGAGTCTCTCATAAGGAATCTAGCTTGGGAGTAGGAGGAGATATGTCATCGTCTCCAAGTTATATGATGCATCAGAGGGGAATATATTCAGAGGGTGATTTTACGGTATCCTCAAGTAATGGATTAATCACAGAAGAAGAAATGGATGTAATAATGACAGCTGTGACAAATGAAAAGTACTTTGAGAAGATTGAGACTCCAACCAAATTTTCAATAACTTTTGGATTGGCATATTTTGGTATAACAGTATTTGATGATGTTACTAAGCCTATACTTGACGATATTAAGTCAGA
The DNA here is from genome assembly GCF_004936735.1 of Cryptosporidium sp. chipmunk genotype I. NCBI lineage: Eukaryota > Apicomplexa > Conoidasida > Eucoccidiorida > Cryptosporidiidae > Cryptosporidium > Cryptosporidium sp. chipmunk genotype I. The sequence continues at coordinate 173,350 of NW_027125608.1, forward strand.
TCTATCTACTGATTTCTACAATCAAATGAATGTTAATGATATTAATACAAATAGGAATATTAATACAAAGTTTATGGAATCTATTCCAAATCCAGTTATAGACTCAGCATATTTATCTTTAAAGCTACACGAGCTATATATACAGTTTAATATACAATCAGTAATTGATAGGAATGATAAGGATTGCTATGATTGGAATTTTTCAACTTATATCAATAATTTATCTCTTTATCACTTTAAAAAGAAAATCCTCTTTTTTAATAATAACAGTAATGGAAGTGAGATAAAGATGGGTAGTAAAGGATTTAAAGATGTTGAAGAAGGGAGTAATAGTATGGAGAGTGGGAGAGGAGAAATTAAAACTCCTTCTATTTATAACTTGGGATCTATAATACGCACAATTTCTAGAATAGATTCAAAGAACACAGCAAGTAACGATAAAGGAAATGGCATAGGTCACCAATACATTGGAAGCAATCAAAAAAGAAAAGTTAGTAGTAAATCTTCAATATTTCTATACTTTACTCATAATGTGAGTCAGGAGGGGAATTCTCTCAAGTTTGTGTTGAAAGTAAGTCCATTGGAGATTTTCATTACCCCACATTTTGTTTGTGACATTTATTCTTTATTGTATTTATATAATTCTGTGATAATTATTCCTGATAAGATTCGAAAAGAAAGGGAGGATATTCTGGATTCAGTTTCCAAAGTTGAAGGTCAAGGAAACAATAATGAAAAGGAGAGGAATTTTTATCATAATAATAGACGAATTAGTGGTGTGAATCCAGATCAAATAGAAGATTCTGATGAGTTTGTTGAGAATCTTTTGGAGAAGAGTCATAATGTAAGGTATTTATCGCCAAATAATTCATTTCCGGATTATATACACTTCGATATAGAGATATCTTCTCCAATATTTCACATAATATGTAGTGATTTTGAAGATCAAGCCAATTCCTTATCATCAATTCAAATTTTTCTTGGTAATTGTTATATTAACACGAGAACTATATGTGAACTTAATAAGTTGGATATTTCAGTGGAATTCTCCAATACTCAAATCAAATATCTTAATTATTTGAAGAAGAAAAAGAGTTCAAAGCTAGATAATGATTTAAGCAAGCTAAATTCAAAATCTGAGATTTTGAATATAGGGTTAGATAATTCTCCAATAAATGAATTAAAAGAAGAGTCTGAATCAATAATAGAGGGTTTGGAGCTGAAAAAAGAGTTTACAATTCTACATCCTATTCCAGTTTTACTAAACACAATCATTTATAACCAAAAAAAGGAGGAGATCAGCTCAGATAAGGACAATCTTTCGATCATAATCAAATGTAATCTACAGCAATTTATTTTGACGATCAATGATGATACAATAAAGTATATGATGCATATTCCTTTGTCTTTCTATAATTCTTTGTCTTTACCTATGGTAATGGGGTACTATTATCTTCCACCAGATACTTTATATATAGGAAAGCTTTCAAGATTAAAGAAAGGTGAAAAATTAACGAAAGATCACCAATCAGGAAAGAAAAAGTCTCTGAAAAAATTAAAAGTATCTGACAATCATTTAAATTTTCCCGATGGAAAGAGCTTGTCTCCATCTTTAAAGCCAGATGTTTTATTAGTTAATGGTATTGGTGGTGAAGATTCTAAGGGAATAGAGCATAGCAACATTATAGAAGGTCAGTCAAAAATTGCCAAGAATGTACTTATTTTGATGAACAAGACAATGAAGATTGAGTGTTTTATCAAGTCTGATATCTTTAGTTTTACAATTCTTTCAAACGATGGAGAAAATGATTTGGTTCAGGGATCAATTAAAGGAATTTCAAGCTACTTATCTTTTGACTCTACGGACTCAATCTACCAAGGAAAGATCAATCTATACAGAGCCTTATTGTACTCTTCATTCACCAAAAAGCCGCTACTGCTTACTGTTTCTGAATACGACCCAGTAATTTCTGATATTTCTGAAATTTACAGCAACTTGGACAAGAAACATCTAATTGCTGTGAATGACTCTGAACAGAGCCAGAGCCAATCCTGCAGAGACCCTGAATATAATAATTGCTCGAGCTCTGAACAGCAATCATTTGAAAATGACAATGCATTTGAGGATGCTGTTGAAGACTATGACAGTACTCTTGACATCTTCTTTTCATATAATGGGAATAATATTGATGAAGATTTACTAGAGTTTTCCGTAGTATCCTCTCCTATAGAATTTTATTGGGACAAGCCTACGATACTCAGCTTGATAGACTGTATAAAGTCTTACCAAAAAGAGGTTTCACAAATTGCTCAATTCCACTTGGAAACTATGAATAAGATATACTATTTAAACAAGTTCTACTTTACTTGTATTGAGGGGGGTCTGGTGAGTGATCATGAAATTACATCTATATATGGTAGTACTTTCAGACTTTGCGATCTTGATTACTATGGGAAACTTCAATTTATGATTAATATGAGACAGTTCCTAATTCAGTCAGAGGTTGAAAATGAGGAAACTGTTATTGGAGTGCATAAAGATAAAGGAGAGCAGGGTTTATCTTCAAATGATGATATTGATTTATTACTACAAGAGTCCAAAAATAAAGCAAGATTATTTGAGGATCGAGAATTAAAGAAGGAGCTAATGTACATATTATCTAACTTACAGAACCAGAATAGTTGGATTCATTGTATTATTTTAATGCCACCAAAGTTTACTTTTTTACATATTCAAAGAATTTACTTGTTAGTGCATGATTTGTATTTATCATCAAAAAGCTCCAATAGCGATATTAACAAAGAAAATTCTCTTGAATCTATCATCGAAAGTTCTTATTTAAGTCCAACTTTAAGCAAAATTTCTTTGAATAAAAATAGAAAACGTTTTACTTCAGCTTCCAATACTAACACAAACTTGTTAGATAATAATTACTACAATGACCAAAATCAAAGTAAAACTAGTAGTATTGACGATAATCCTTCATTGGATTCTTCGCATTCTTCAGTATACTACTTTAGCAATGATTATGACAATTATTATCAAAATTGGATGTCTTCTGGCTTATATAATTCAGAATTAGATGATTTGTCCAATTTCAATATTGAAAGTGATAAAGTTGGATTACCAGAATTTTATTTTAATACTCTTCAGTCAAAGAATAGAGGATCTTCTTCAAGTAAAGATGATAAGTCCATAAATGCTAATTCTTCCAAAAACAAGAACCCGAAGATTAAACTAACCCATATTATTAAAGGAGGATCTTTGTCAATGATTAAAGATGAGAAAATTTACATTACAGCAGGAGTTAATAATATTTGTGTTTGTATGGATATATTTAGTACTGGTGATAAAATGATAAAGATTTCAGTAAATAACTGTTCTCTTACTATTAATAACAAGTGTATTTTAACAAGACATTGTAATTCTGATTCTGAGAATTTGAATGAAAATAATCCACTTTTACTTATGTATATTAACTTGTACAATAACAATAACAAAAATAGACCTCTTAGAGACTCTCAAGATACGTCCAGAAATGAACTTAATATAGCTTTAAAGTGTTACATGGATTCTATATGTTACATATTATATTCCAAGGATGTTTTAGAGTTTGTTGAGTATATAAATGATGGAATTTTAGATACTCTAATCAGTAAATCTTATAAAGTTGCTAAAGATATGACAGCAAAAAAAATCCTTTTATATTACTTATCTATAAGTAATTCAATAATAAAGTTACCGGAAAATCACCAAGGGTGTAATATTTCTCAAAATATTCAAAATAATGTTGAAAGCTATTTAAATCCTATGGATGTTTTTGATGAGACTTTAAGTAGATATAAGGATACTTTACAGGATCTATTAGAAGAAATATATTTAGATTCAAAGAAACTATTTGTTGAGACGAGAAATCAGAAAAGTCATGTTAAAAATAAGTCAACTAAAAGCTTGAATTCAAAATCATCAAGTAATGCTGAAAATACAGAAATATCAAATTATATATTATCTAGAGTTAATAATAGAGAATCTCTTTTTCTATTAGAAAAGTCCATTTCAGATTATCCAAGATTCAAAACTATATTATATGACGTGGAATTATTTGATGGTACTCAGTCTTATTGCGAAGTTAGTACTAAAAATATTAAAATATATAATAAACTTGTGGATAATTCAAAATTGATTCAAAGATTCTACAATATTTCAGAGGAAGAAAAAGAAGAGAAAGAAAATTCGTTATTTCAGCCTTCAAGTGAGAAGATTTGGACCATTACGTTTATAATTAACAAAGGAGTTTTGGATATTATTGAAAAGGATGGAGGTTCTGAGTCAATTCAAGGAAGAGTTTTGCCAGATTTGAACGCATCAATTGAATTTGGATCTACAAGGAGTTTTCCAGATATAAGTATTAAAAGAATACTTTGCAATTTACAGACTTTGAACTACTCTAATGATGGCTTTAATGATAATATCTCTCTATTAAATGTAAATATGTCTCCTTTGGAGCTCAGCTTATCTCGTCAACAACTTACTTTTATTTTCAACGTAATTGCAGAGAACATTTTGAATAGAAGCAATCAAGAAAAAGACTGCTCAACTTATAATGCAAACTTTAAGCTTTCATCTCACTTACAAGATACTATTATAAGTAATACTATTAATAGTGATAATATTGTAATGCAAGAGGAAACTTTTGTTAAAAGAGCTGGTAAAAGAAATATATTGGTTAATGTAAGATTGCCAACTTTGTCTTTAGAAACGTCATTTGCACATGTAAACTATTCAGAAGAGGGGGGTTTTGCAAGTACTTCTCTTCCCCTATTATTGGTAAAGCTTATAGATTGTGAAATCAGATCAAGAATACTATGTATTGGAAATAATGATGATCATTTTACTAGTATTACTATTACTTCCAAAAAGTACCAATTTGATGACATTCGTTTGACAAGTAACTTGAGGTTTAGAAGAATAATTCACGGATTCACTTTAGGAAATGTACTGTGTAATGAGACTTTAAACTTGAATGATACAGGAATATATCATGATAATAATAACGGCAATTGCAATAACTCAATTAAAGACACTGTGAATAAAGTGAATGAAAGTCTCAATAAAGAAAAATGTTCTATACAATTTGTTTGTCAGATTTCAAATAATTATGGTAATCATATTTTACTCAAAGCCTTTAAACCTCGGGCATACTTTGGATTTAATTGTATTATCGACTTTTACTATTACTTATCTCATAGTTGGAGATCTTCAGCATTTTCCAAATTAGTGCTTAGTGAAGATCAGTCATCTTCTAGTTTAAGTTCTTCAGAAAATTTAAGAAATAGTGATTCTAAAGAAAATGACAACAATATATTGTTAACAAATCTGGAATTCAAGACTTCAGAATCATCAACAAGTCGGTTTTTCAGAGATAACAAAGAAAATATCATTAAAGAATTTGAGTCATTGTTGAGTGAGATTAATGAGAAATCAGTTTTTAAATTTGAGTTCAAATTAGAAATAGAGAATGGAGTCTTTGGATTTACAAGTCATCCTCAAAAGAGAATTATTAATACTGAAAATTCTCAATTTCATCATAAATTAATACTTATATGGGAAACTAACATTGATTGTAGTATAACAACTTATAATAATGAGACAATTATAAGAAACTTAAATCTTTTAAACAGCTTGGTATACTTTACAGAAATTGAGAATTATGAATTTAATAAAAAAGAAGAATTTGAAATTTCGAGTTCACAATTAACAAGTTCGAATACGTTCTCAAATAGTTTATTAAAACCAATTATTAATATGGACAAAAATCGACTATTATATCTACCAATAAATTATGAAATACCAAGAATTTCGAACGATGATAAGAAAATTGTTATAGCGGAATCATTCAATATATTAACAAGTGGTAAATATTTAAGTAATATAAAAGATATTCCAGACATATATACAACTTTAATATCTTTAAGTGAACTTATATTTCTAATTAAAGTTGATGATTTGAATATTTCAATTTCTCCTCTTTTATTATCAATTCTATTCGAAATCGCAAAAAATCTATTTTCAGATGGTCCAACAATTTCTCCATTATATACTTCAACATTAAAAAGTGATTCAGTACCTGATAAGGATGAGGAGGATTTGGTTAAGCAAGAATCAGAGCATGATGTTGAGGAGAGTAAATCAATAATTAAGACTTTAGGTCCTCCTCCAATTCGTAGAATCTACGATTTGAAGATAAGCTTGGATAAATTTAGTATCAATTTAATTAGTGACCATAATAGAGGAGAAAGAAAATGTCATGATTTTTGTTATTATAAAAAAGAGTTAGGGTATCTTCCAGTGTTGAACTTGGAAATGTCTATACCTGAATGGAGAATTGAAATAATACCAATAAAAACAAATCATACAGTTAAGGATGCGAGCCTGAAGATAAGTATATTGGATATTAATAATCAAATTTGGGAGCCAATTATAGAGAAATGTATATTTTCTGTATATTATTTTTATGATCATTTAATTCTGTATGATCCATATGTTAAACCTTACAAGAAATCGCACAGAAAATATCTTCATTCCACTTTTTCAAAATCTGTTTTAATTAATATAAAGCCAAGTATAATTGACGCTTTAATGTTATATTATAACTATTATTATGGATTTGAGGATAAGCAAGATTCCAATATTTCTCAAAATTTCCATAAAAGATTATTTCAAGATTATAATTTATCAAACGTTAGAAATTTTAATGACGAAATAAAAATCGGTACTAGTTATCGTAATAAGCCAGTTATTGAATTAATAAGTCTTTCAAAGCCTAGAGTTACTTTTCAAGAATCTGAGTTTAGAGATTATGATAATAATAATGATAATATGGATGATTTTATTAATAAGAATTCGATTAAATACTTGAATCTAACAGGATTTCCGTACTACTGTTTTGGGATCAAGGGAGACGGGATAATAGAGAGTGATGAATGGGAGTTTAATCTTAAACAGCTTTTTATGCTAGCTCCTTGCAATAATTTGAATAATATCGAGTTCAATTCCGATTCAAGTGTGGATTTGGACTTTCACCAATCAAATCAAACTCCAAAATCACGATCACAATTCAAATCAAAATCGTCTATATCACTTAAATACGTTAATAACTGTAATTCACAGATTCCTCTTCTCAGAGTTTCTCTTCCTAATGAATTATTTTGTATTTTCTCAGCTCCAATGGATATGGATATCTTAAGACTCAAAAGAGAGTTCAAGAATTTGGATATTGAGTTTATTATCCGAGTTCTGACGGTATATAGGTCTTATAATCTTGCTCATAACGTACTTAAATACTATAAAGATTTGAACAATCACGATGATTTATGTAATAAAGTACTTGGACCTCTTCCTAATGGTCTTTGCTTTACGCATTTTCAAAATAATATTGTATCAAGTGCAAGTATCGATACCATTATTCCATTCCATAATTTATATTACCTTAAAGGTAAAATATCAAAAATTAGTGAAACTTATAACCGATTGTTCTCAAATATTAACTTTGATTCCTATATTTTAGGAGGAGAGGAAGAAGAAGAAGAAGGGGAAGAAGAAGAGGAAGAAGATTATGATAATGATAGCGATGATGAAGAAAAAGATCAAGAGGGAGGAGATGAAGGCAACAAGGATGTAGAAAATTCAAAGCTTGAAAAAAGAATTGGAGGAAAAGAGCTCACTGTACAAACTATCTCTGCCATTGCCACCAGTACTAGTACTGCCACAGCCGCCAACGCCAATATTGCCACAACAGCCAACGCTAGCTCCCTAAACAAGTCGTTTGCGGAGTCAATTTCAAGATCCTTCTCCAAATCATCAATGAAATCCTTCCAAAATGGTATTAAGAGAAATTTGGAGAAAAAACTATTGAAGAAAACAGGAATTACTGTGGGAAAATCATCTAAAAAAAAACCTCCAAAAGAAAATGTTAACAATTCTAATTACGTGTACAAAAATGTTATTGGACAAGTAATACCAATCAATTCCCAAGAAAAATTATTTTGTCTCATTTCTAATAACCGAATTGTTAATAAAACTGGAATTCCTTTGGAAATCTGCTTTTTAAATGAAAATAATGTCCCAATACAATTATTTGATATTTCTAATATATCCATAGAAGAAAATTTAACCAATTTAATATTAAACCAAGAGGTACCAAATCATCATTCCAAATATAAAAATACCAACAATTATCAAAAAGATCAAAAACAAGTTAAAAAGTTAAAATATAACTCTGAGTATGTTACTGATAATCAATTAAATTATAATGAAACTAATTCGATACCTCAATGGCTAAATAATACTGATATTATTAATACAATACTAAACTCAATGTCTCAAATTTATAATAGAGAAAATGATATTCAAGATATACTGTTTGAGAATTCAAATAATATTACAAATAATAATAAAATTCAAAGAATTAAGCAGAAAAGATTTTACTACTCTTATTTTCTACCAAATAATCATATGATGTCAGTCCCTCAAGTTGCACTACTGAACAATCACTGCAAAGTTATATTTAGACCATGCATTATTGGACTTTTAGAGATATATAATATCCACTGTCAGTATAATAATGATAGTGACATTGATCAAATGTTATTTGATCAAGAAATATTTTTCAAGTATTCCAAACTAATGAATAATTATAATGATGAAAATATACTTAATGAAGAGTTCCATCAAATTACTTACGAACTTTTGAAAATATTTAAAACTTCAAATGGAGAATTTATCATTGACTTGTATTATTCTTTTTGGAATAATTTAATTAGCAAATTCACAAATCCAAACAATCAATTAATGGACCTTTCATATCTTCAATCCAGAGGATGGACACATTCTCCTATAGTTACAAATAAGAACCTCAATAGCTCTCTAACCCACTTTTGTAACTTATATCCAGATTTCAAGAATTATAAGAAATCTGAAAGTCACTATAAAGAAAATGCAATTTATTTTCAATCTTATACACAAACTTATCAATCTTTGTTCCCAGGAAATACATACATTAAAAACATCTTATTGTATCCAAGCTTTTCGTTGATAAATTTATCTCCAGCTATAATGGATATTAAGATTAAGTCATTAAATCAGAATCTTCTCCATAAATGCTCAAGTGTATTATTTAGACTTAAACCAATGCATCATTATAATATATATCAGCTTTCAAGTGAAATGAAATTACAATATAAGGTTAGAATAATGCTAGAGACCAATTCATTAAGTGAATTCGAATTTAATTCAAAGTACGGAAAAACTGATCATTTATTATATACACAGTGGTCTTCTCCTATGGATTTAAATTTAACAGATATAGAGACTCCTTTTACATTATACTGCAATAATAACTCAATTATTGACTTAAAATGTACTATAATTGACAAAATTAGTCAGAAATTACCAGCTAAAAATCATTTTGGTTTTCTTTTTGGTAGAATGCAGAATAACATTATCGCTTTAAGTTTGAGCACTTGGTTTATTAACAAAACAAATCATAATGTAGTACCAATTTCTGATAATTCACCCTTTCCTTATATTAATACAAAATCTGGAACATTTTTTTTAAATCATTCAAATAACTTGAGTTTTCAAGATGATTATAAAGAAAGTGACAAGGAATGTGAAAAAACAATGGGAATGGAAAGGAAAAACTTATCACTAAATTCCAAAAATAAGCAATCAGGTAAGAGCAAGCTTGGGGATGAAGAGAAAATCTTTCTTCTTAATAACAGGCACAATTACTTAAAGATATACTTTAATTCTTTTGACAATTTAAAAGAAAAGTATGGAGATATTGGCCAAAGAATTAATGATGAAATATATCTAAAGGAGGAAAAAGAGATTCTTGAAGTTATTAATAGCAGTGAAGCAAACATTTATAATAGTGGAGGAGGAAATAGAAACTATGATAACTCAAATTCAAATATTGGATTACTGGAAATTCCTCCGGTTAACGGAACATACTCTTTTCCTATAGTCAATGAAGGAAGAGTATACTTTTTCACAGTTAAAAGTAGCCCTTTATTCTATTACAATGATTTCTTCTGTTCCAGCAAAGTCATCACGATTTCCCCTCATATAATTGTCCAAAACAGTACAGATGATAAGTTCATTTGGAGCTCATTCATGTTTCCTTCAGGAAATGATGATCTTGAAAATGCTGATTTCATTTCACAAATTGACCCAAATAAACTTTTTCCAAGCTCAGAAAACACAGTAACTAGGAGATATTTAGGCCCAGTAGAGAAGGACTTTATCACTTCTATTAAAATCGAAAATCCAATCAACTGCATTTCATCAAAATCCAGCAAACTCAACAATAATCCACAAACTCTAAAATCAAAATCAGGATCTGGTATCATTATGGCACCTTCTTCAGTATCGGGATCTGGTTTAGAATCTTCTAGTAATTCAAATACATCAGAAAATAACAAAAGCATGATTAAAGACCAAAGTATTCTTTTATTTTTAAGTAGATATGTTGCCTCCGAACAAAAAGAGGATGAAAAAAACCAATCATTAACTGCTAGTACTAGTACTGCTACTGCAAGTAATACTATTAGCCTTAATAAGAATCCAAAATGGTCCCAGCCAATAGTAATTTCCTCGGAAAGTAACGGAATATTTTACATGCATATACCTAAAATGTACGGAAACCAAGTTCAAGACGGAATTATTGTTAATCCAAAGACTTATTGTATTGAAATTATTGCATCAAATGGATTATTTATTTTGAAAATAATTAATGATTTCTCTATTGGTAATAGATGGGATGGAGTCATTTTCACCAACTATTGTGATTACTTATCAAAGATTTATATAGAAACTTATCATTTTGAACATAATTTTGAGGAAAGAAAAAAGAAAAGAAAGCTTTCTCTTTTATCATCAGGAGGGAATCACTTTTCACCAGGACTTTTAACAATCGGAGCAAATAATAGTAATTTGTTTTCTGAGCTGAGTGATGATATTACAATCAGATATATAATAAGTAGTGGGCAAAAGAAACCTATAAAAATTTCATGGTCCTCTCCCTTTGTATATAGCTCAAGAAACTGCAGATTATATATTATTCCTAAGCTAGAAGACTCAGAATCAGCAGATCAAAATGAAGAAGGAATTGGTGGCTATGGAACTTCTGGGATATTAGCCTTTGACATGAATTTTAGATATAATCAAAATAATCCATATCAATCAAAAAGATATATTCTATCATTACCGGAATCTGACATACTTAAACTTTGTACAATTTATCCATATTTGAATCCTAGATACTTTTTGAATAAGAATGCAAAGAAAGGAAATGGTATGAACAATTATCCAATTGCTACTATTTCTATTACTGCTAGAAATAATGGGCTTTATATTGATATTCTTCCACCAAGAAACCACTCATCTTTACTATTGAATCTACTTGGTAATAAAATTAATAGATCAATCAAGAATGAACAAGATGATAATAAGGTGAAAAAGGATGAAGGAATCAAGGATTATAGTAAAATAGAAAAGGTTTATATTGAAGACTTATACCAGAAAAGGATCTACGAAATTAATAAGTTTGTGAATAATGATGTTTGGTCACTAATTTATACATACTATAGAAAGATTACGTTGGATATTTCTCAATTAGGAGTTTCAATAATTTCAGAAGAGAGACAAGCAGAAATAGTATACTTGGAATTAAGTACAATACAATTCAAAAAGCAGGAAAAGAATAGAAATGGAACAATAGAAACTTACAAGTTTGTAATAGGAGATTTACAGATTGATAATCAGTACATTTCATCAAATTCAAAGTTTTATGTAAATAACTCAAGTAAATTTTATGGATCACCAGGATTAGAAGAAGATGATTTGGATGATGGAAGCTCTTCAGAATTAGATAATTCAATGATTGTGGGCTCAAATGGAGTTGCACCTTACGTACTTTTAGCTAACAGATCAAACGGTGAAAAAGCTATTGAAGATGTGAGTCCTTTTATTACAGTTAAATGGAGTTGTTCAAATGCAAAATCACAATGGGAAACAATAATATACAACTTTGACTGTGAATTAAGTGACTTGGAACTAAACTTTGACTTTAATGTTTATAGGATTTTGAATGAATTCATGCAGGAATGTAGAAATGCGTCAAATAGACAATATATTTTAGATATTAAAAGTATTTTGTCAAAAGATCAAACACTAGAAGGAGTTGAACCAAATATGACTTTTTCAATTGAAAAGATAAAAATTGGAGCTTTAAATTTATATGTTTGGTGTTCTATTCCGTTATCAGAACTCAATTATATCCCAGAATGGTTTAGAATTGGACTTAGAATTTTAACAGTTTCAAACGCTTTGGAACTGAGAGGAGCTCCAATAAAATTAGAATCACACAATTTGGAGAATTCTATTGGTACTATTCAAAATATTGCAAATGCTTTTTATGAATATTATATGGCAGAACTGCTCTGGAGGATTGGTACAGTACTAGGACATAGCTCTTTTGTAAATATTCCACTAGTGCCACTACAAGTTGGTAAGAACACTTTAAATATGGCATTTTCAACAATTTCTATGGTAAATTCAAACATCACAAGCTTACTCTCAAATCTAACTCTAGATACAGAATACATAAATTCAAGACAGAGAGAATTACTTTACAACGGTTCGACAATATCTTCTACAAATTCTTTTGGAAATGCTCCAAAATTAATTCATGGGCAAAACTCCCAACAAGCTTCTAGCCTCCGTCAAGGCTTTGTCCAAGCAGGGCATAACCTTACTCAAGGTATACTTAGCCTGGGAAACGTGATTACTAAACCAATAGAAGGAGCACAAAAGAGCGGATTCACAGGATTTTGTACTGGATTAATTAAAGGAGTAACTTCTTCAGTTGTGAGGCCAATTGATCATATTGGACAAGCTTTAAATAACGTAATAGATGGAATTCAGGCTGAAGTAAACAAACCACTAGGGGGATATAAAGAAAGAGTTTATAGAAGAAGAATCCCGAGAATGCTTTACTCTCATTACAGTAAGATAGGAGATTATGAAATTCAGGACGCGTTACTTAGAAATATTATTGGACCAAAATTCGCAAGATATCTTGATCAGTACTTTATTATTCCAACAAATCATTACTCTATGCCACTTATTTTATTGATATTCCCAAAGACTATAGTGTTAATTAAATTAATGTCAAGCTTTTCAATTTGCGATCTTAGTAATGGTTCATCAACGAGCTTCGGAAATAGTATTGTTAGGGGAAATAGTGGCAGTTGTGGAAGCGGTAGTGGTGGCGGTATCGGTGGAATGAACTCTAGCTTTGGAATGGGCACCTCAAATGGAATAGGAGTTAGTGGCAAGGCAGCTGTTGGTGGAGGGTTTACATCAGGTTTTACCTCTTCAAGTTTTTCATCTTCCGGAAGAAATAACTTTTACAAGTCCCAAATTATTTGGCTAGTTAATATAAACAATATTAGAGAAGTAAAAGCAAGTTCTCATGGGATTCTCATTGAACTTTGCAACGAAAAAAGAGATACACTACAAATTCCAATCTGTAAATTTTCTTTAATTAAGAAAATTATTGTTGCCTTGGATAATTCTCAAAATAATGCGTCTCCTCACCTCATTTTTAAGAAATGAAGGGGAACGCCCATACCTAAAAAGTAACTTTTTTAATGACTATATTTACTTAAGTTTTTTTTTGTTTTCTACTTTCTGCTCAGTATTTTTTTCTAAACTATTTTTATAATACATGCACAAAAATATGATTTAATTGACACGCGTGTATTTTTAAATAAGCCTTTAAAAAGCCAATAAATCCAAACTTAATATTTATTAACCTATTATGGTTCGGTTTCTTTATTTTTTTTTTTAATCATTATATATATTGCGATTTTGTCCACATACCTAACTTTTACAGATTATTACCGCCCAATTATTGCATGCATGCAAGTGTGTTATCCACATTTAAAAAATTTATCAAATACATATATAAATGTATTTATATAATTGATGTAATATAGTGAGGCGTTTTGGAAGAAATATGAAATAAACTAACTAGTACATCCAGTTACCCTCATCATTGTTTGCCAAATATGCTTCATTAGAGTTGTCAAAGTATCCATAGTTGCCATAATTGTTCATATTTTGATAGTATAGAGGTTGTTCACCCGTGACCGGAGGTGGGGGAGCGGGGCCCTGACTAAAAGCAAACCCCTCTTCTCCTGCGTATGAAGGATCCATTGTATTTGGAGTAATTATATTCGAAATTTGAGACTTATAAAATATTCCAATAACCAGAACAATTAAAACGATTATAACATGATAGAACCACCAAGGAAATTCAAATGAATCGCAAGTTTCTCCACCGTAAAATGGTGGGCATGTACAAACAAAGTTTGACATTGGTAGCTCACTACAAATTCCACCATTTAAACATGGAGAAGGATCGCAAGATTTGGAGCAAACGGAAATATTACACTCTTGGATTTTGCTGAGATCATAATTGCAGGTACCACCATTCTGTTCTGGCAGAACTATAGATCTCGTGGAAATTTGATTCCCAATATTGCAAGTTGTACTACACTCGCTCCATTCTGACCATTCTGTTACAATACAATCAGTAGCACAAGAAACTCCATTGCAAGATCTTAACTGGAATGTATCAATACAACTCTCAAGAAAATATTTTGCGTTTAATAACTTTCTTGTTCTAATTGTAGATCCTGATCCACATGTAGCTGAACATTCACTCCACACTGTCCACTCTGAATATTGGCATGGTGAACATGAAATGTCAGCATTACAAGGACTTGAATCAAGTAAACTAGGACATGGTACACCACCATTCATGCTTGGCATAATTACTGAACGGTATCTAGCTTTTGAACCAGTTGAACAAGTTTTTGAACAAGTTGACCAATCTGTCCATTGAGAAACCTGACAATCTTCAACTTTTGGATAAATTTGTGATCCTTCTCCAGTAGTGATTTGGACTTTAGTAGGGACACTTGAAATACAATCAATTATATCTAAGCTTGTTCTCCTAATACCATCTACAAATACATTAAATCCAAACTTTCTTCTAATTAATTGAACTTGAATTAAAGAATTTGCAGAATGAGTAAATTTGGTTCTGTCAGTTCTACTATAACTCCCGCATCCTGTTTTATAAGCTCCACCACTTACTTCAAAATAAAATCCTACCTGTCCCGAGCTGGTATATACTTGAAATTTAAATGTACCACTAGAAGTTACTTGAGAATGTACAAAGACTATGTGATTATTTGGCCATGAAAGTACTGGTGGATCAGATACTTTACTAATTTCATAAACTGATAAATAATTTGCCAAATAGTTGAATGCAGAACTTGCTGATATAACGTCTTCTGGATAAGCTATGCTATCTGAATACTTTTTATTTGATACGTCATATAAATAATACCTTAATATTTTCTTCTCTTGAAATTCCATAAGTCCTTGTTTAAACAAAGAGTAGTCATTCGCTGCACTTTCCTGCTGGCTTGTTTCATTATTTGAATTCAAACTTTGCATTACTTCACTATTAAGATTCAATTTATCATCATCTTTTCCTATCCCAAACATAGCTTCTAAGTCTACATTTTTTCTCTTATCTCTCACAGATTTACTACCAAAATCTGCAATTCCAAAATTCAAATGATCATCCTTTCTATTTAATTTATTATTGAATACTTGTTTATTATTCGTTCTACTCATTCCAAATGCTTTTTTTGGACGATTTTCATAATCTCTTTTTCCATGTAATCCTTCTTCCGGAACTATGCATATTCTTGAGTGGAATGAATCGGAAAATATACCATCCTGCTCTCCATAATATTCACATGTATTCTTCTTACTTAAATCCAGTACTGATCTTCCTAATAAAACTTCTTTACTACCTTTACTATAAACATCTTCTATGAATATTACCCATAATAAAAGTAATATAATAAACCTTACTTTTACTGGAATACTAATCCTTCTAAAATTAATTGAATCCATCAAAAAACTAAATAACAGTATTTCCCTTTTTAATATAATTTTTATTTATTTTAAAGCAAAAACTAAAATTATTCGGTTAAAAATAAATCTTTAATTAATTTTTCAAATTTCGTATTTAATACCAAATGAAAAATATACTTCTTAAGTAATAGACTTACATTAATAACCTAACTTCATCATTATTTAAAAAAAAAGAGTAAAATAAAACTTTATTTTACTATTATTAATCATTAATTCCAATTTTTTTTCCTAATACACGGTATCTTTTTATTTAGTGTGGGGTAACATTTTTTTTAAACTCATGAGAAATATTATATACAGCCAGATATACACAATAAACACTAATCTAAATAAATATATTAATTAAACCATCAATAATGTGTTAAATCTAGTAAAAAGCAATCAACTATCAAAGATTCCATGTTAAATTTTTTCTTTTAAAAAAACAAAAAAAAAGAAAAAAAATTTTAATTTTAAGAATACTTATATTAACTTTAAATCAATTATCCTCCACATGATAATAATAATAAATATTATTACTATTAATATTAGTTGCCCCACTCACAAAATTACATTTCTTAAAATAATTTGAGCGGGCCGTATAAACACGTCACTATTAATATTACCGGTACTAATGCATGTGGAAATACAAATAAACAAATTAGAATGCATGCAGAATAATCATAGATTTAGAATAGATGATCAATTCTAGGAGGGGAGGAAATAAATAAATAAAAATATATGATTTCATAAAGTTATTTATAATTTTTTTTTTGTAATTACAAAACTATTGTAAATACTATTCAAGTAAATGATTGGTATTGAAATTTAAAAACTTGCAGTC
Organism: Cryptosporidium sp. chipmunk genotype I; assembly: GCF_004936735.1. Classification (NCBI taxonomy): domain Eukaryota; phylum Apicomplexa; class Conoidasida; order Eucoccidiorida; family Cryptosporidiidae; genus Cryptosporidium; species Cryptosporidium sp. chipmunk genotype I. The sequence goes on from NW_027125608.1 coordinate 190,257, forward strand.
AGAAAAACTTAAATTATTGAAAAATCTGAATTTTTGAATGATCCTTTTGGAAGTTTCTTTTTTAATATACTGAAATGTTTTTGGGAGTCTTTGGAATTCAACTGATAGAGAATATTTATTATTATTTTTTAAAATGTATTCAAGTATATTAATTTTTGCAAGATTTTCGGAGCTATCAGAATAATTTAAATTACTGGAATAAATGAAATAGTTAATCCATTCAGTTTTCTTTTTCAATAATTCGTGATTAACTTGCTGAACGGGTTTATCATCGAAATTAAAATTATCACTATTATTACTTATTAATTCTTGTCTAATTATTAAAAGGTCATTTACCACTTTGGACAATTGATTAAAATAAGATATTAAGAGAGAAATGATATCAATAATATCACTTTTTGTGTTATTATCAATTTCAAATTTAGAATTTACATGGCTTGATTCCAATTCTAGTTTTGTTTTTTGAGAAATAAGTTTCATATAAGTTAATAATTTGAATAAAAACTTAGTAAATTCTTCAAGCTCTAAATAATGAAAAGTAGTATTTTTTTGAATTTTGGAAGTAAAAATTTTTAATACAATGTTGAAGTAAGATAAGTGAATTAATCTTACAGAATCTATTATAAAGTTGATTGAAAAATTTACAATATTTTCCTTAAAAACATCCAAATCTTTTATTATGAGCAACTTCTTAAAGTAGTTCATTGGGTATTCGAGTGTGGATTTTACATTATTAAAATCTTCATTAGAATTTATTAACATTTTTGAAAGGGGAATACTTAAAATATTAACCCAGAAATTTATTCTCATATATATAAATCTGCATGAGAAACTGCTGGGTATCAAAATCATTTGTATAAAATCATAGTTAATCCAAATATTTATCATTAAATCACTTTTTAATTGATTTATATATCCTTTAATTGAGTTATTAATATGATTCCAATTCAAAATAAGTTCCATATTTGAATTACTATTTTTTTCATGTATTCCTTTTAAAATAAAATTGATTAATAATCCATATATATTCTTACTAGAATATAAATTAATAGAATAATTGATAACTTTTTTATTAATAATTTGTAAAACTTCACCATCTAAATTAGAAATATAATAGTCAAAATATAATTCTAGTATTAATTCATTAATATCAAGTTTGATTTTTTCAAAATTTGAAGATCCATTTAAATTGTATATATCATAAAATTCAATATAATCTAATATTTTGTTAATTTTGGACTTCCATTCATTATTGATTATTCCAACCAATTTATAAATAGAATTCAAGTTATTACAAATTCTTTTTTTAATATAATAGTCAATGAAATGATTACTTTTTAATTTTCCAAGAATTTTTTTCTTATTCTTAATTTCTGTAATACCAAATTTATTATTATTTAATATTTCAATTTTTTCAAAAATCTCTTTTTCTATTTTCAAATATTCTTTATAATAACTTTTAAAACTAAAATGACTAGTATTAAACATTAATAAATAAAAAACAATCATAAATGAATAAACTTCACATTCTATCTTAGCATTGTTCTTAAAATTGTTGAAAAATCTCAAAATAAATCCTCCAAAATTCTTATATGTATTAAAAATAAATAATTCACAAATTTGTTTACCTCTATTACTTTGACAACTTTTAAAATGCGTTATGTAATAAAACAATTTATCTGAAATTAAGCCAAAATAATAAATTAAAAATTCAAAAGCTGTTGAATCACTTAACTCTAAAAAATTCCAAATTAATAAAATTGACAAATTATTTATTAAATTAAAAATTTCATCTATTAAATTAATAAAAACTTTATCCAATTCTTCATCTGATACTTTATTTATTGATTCAAAATAAATATCCAATTTTTCTTCCATTATTATTTTAAAATATATCGTTACTCTAATTAATAATTCATTTCTTTTGTCCACATAAATTTTACATGCATTTGAAAATAATCCAGTACCGGTGTTAATTACGTGTGCAAATAATGCATTTGAATTAAATTTACTAATTAGTTTTGAATGTAAAATTAATTCGTTAGAATTTAATAAATAATTATTGGAAATATTTTTTGGGATAATTTTATTTGAATTATAATAAAATAATTCATTTAACTTGAGATTATTAATTTGTTTTAAATATTCAAATATATACTTCTTTTCACGCAAAGGCTCGATTAAATTAATAATATTATAAAGTACATCAATGTGGAACTTTAATTCAATGTGGTTTCCAAATTTTGAAGAGCCTAATAAAGTTTGAATAAGCAATTTATAATATTTATTCAGTTTAATTTTCTCATTAAAATGATTATTTTCAGTATTATCATTTTCTAATACCATTTCAGTTAAAAGAAAGTTGTTAATATTATCATTCTCTTCTAAATAAGTGTAATATAAATTTAGAACTGGAATCTCAAATTCAAATTTGTTTGAATTTAATAATAATACTATAAATAAAGAATTATATACCAAGTAATGCATTGTAATGTCATTTCTACTTATATTTGAAGCTTTTTCAAAATCAAAGTGTGTATGAAGAAACTTTAAAAGTAAATTTAATTCATTTGAATTTTTTATCAAATTTATTAATAAGTTCAATATATTAAAGTAAATTTCCTCTGTTAATTCGAAAAAACTAATTTCTTTGAAGTCACTTGGTAAAACTGTATCACTATTAATTTTAGTAAAGTAATTGCAGCACTCCACATCTTTACCAGAGTCCAAGAATAATATCTTTTTAAATTTTCTCTCAAAGCAACTCATATTATGTTGTATTTCCTTTAATTTAAAATTGATTAGTGGAATATTTGAATTGAAGATTTCCGAATTTAATTTGTCAATATTAAATAATGACAAACAAATATTTATTTCGTTTTCTTTATTAATATTATAAAGAAAATTTGAATCACTCAACCAGTATAATAAGGATTCAAACTTATTCTTACAATTTACATTATTCAGTTGATATACATTAACTGATTTTAAATACTCATTTAATAAGTAATAATGGCTTAAACATTCATATTTATTTGAAGAATTGTTTTTTAAATTGAAAATAAATTTGGGAAATAGCTTGGAAATGTCAAACTTTGAATCAGTTACATTGCAATAAATAATCATTGCATAATGATAAATAAGAAAAATCTCAAAAGATATATTTGAATCTTTAATATAATTTTCTGAAATAAATGTAAAAATCAAGTCACCACTTACTTTACAATTAATGAATAAAGTCAAAATCAAAATGAAATGAATATTACTCATTTTACCATTTAACTTGTCTCTCAAAGTCAATTCTAATAAATGATCCAGCATTCTTTTCAAGATTTGTCTAAGAATCTTGGATACATTATTTTTGTTCAAAATATTCTCATTACCAAAAAAAATTGGAAACCCTTGATTCAAACTTGAGATCTTAGATTCTGAAGTTTTTTCAATTTTTATTGTTTGTATCAGTAAATGTTCAACAAGTAAAGTTAGCCCAAGTATTCTTAAGAACAAAAACAGTATTATACAATACCACTTTGATGAGTTTAAATGAACAATTTCATCAAATTTTGACTCAATAAAGCCAATCATTTCAAAATGTAATTCTTTCAAAAAGGTTGAATTAAAGACTCGAGACTTGCTTAATGAATTTAATATATTCTTGTAAAATAAGTCAAAGTAACTTTGAATTAAATCAAAACTCTTACTACCACCATCGCTAATACTACTGCTACTACTAATGTTATTGCTGAATCTACTGAACTCAATATCAATCGACTTGAATATTATCAGAAGAACGGAAAAATGATCTCCTTCAAGTTTAAAAGAATTTTCTGTATAATATTGAGACTTAACATAGTTTTCAAATTCCTCGGAAATAGCCATCATTTTAAAGTATATATTCAATATCCCAGAATTAAAAATTTCTTTATTTATCACGAATTCGACACTTTCATCAGTAACCATCTCAGATTCATATATTTTAACTTCATCCATGGTTTTACTTTTATCAACTTGCTTCAAAAAAGAATTCAACTTCTTATCCACAAAAACTACTTGGTCTTCATCATTCATGTCATCTTTCAGTAAGTGGCTTTCAACAATCAAAGTAGTATTATCCTTATCATCAATATATTCTTTATCAATATCAATCCCAATAATCCCATTTTTACATTTTCTGCCTTTGAATCCACTTCCATTAATTACAGAATTATTGATAAAGTCTTCATCCAAACTATCACTACAATCAGATTCTTTTTCATTAATGTTGAAATTATCAATATGATTTTTAAGTTGATCAAATAAAATATTGTCAACTTGGTTATAAAATGTAACATTTTGACATACTATTGGTTTTTCAAAGTTATACTCCCAGTCAGGCGGAATCAACTCGTCATCTGGTACAACAAATTCATCAAAATCTATTGAAAGTCCATCAGAATTATCTTTCAATTTACTTCTTTTTTTCTTTGGTCTTATTTTCTTTGGCTTAATTCTACGCCTTTTCAATTTACTAGCTCCGCGTTGATTTAGTTCATCACCGCCCCTTTTAATATCGTTACCTGAATTCAAAATATTGGAATTTTCCTGGTAATCAGCATTCTCCAGTTCATCTGGTTCTTCCCTCAAATCAACAAACAATAATTCTTCTTCATTATATCCCCCCAATAATAAATCGAGATCCTCCTCAGTAGGCCCATTTTCAAGACTGCTAATCATAATTTCCAATCAAGTTCAAATAAAAAAGTGCAATCACACCATTAAAGTATATTCCACTCAAAATCCCACTCATAAAATCAATATTAATTTACATTTCAAGTATTTGAAAATGAACTTTTTGGCGGGCTTTCCAATATCTATATTTAGGTAACTATTTTTCACACCATTTATAAATTTAGGCTAGATTAAGATTAAAATAACCCACAAATTAAAAATAATTTATTAATAATTGAGGGAATTTGAAAATAAACGAAAAGAAGAAAATCGAATTTTCAAATTACTGCTTTAAAGGTAATAATATAATAAATAACCCTGCAAAAAAGACAGGAATTACTTTGATATAAATGGCAAAATTATACTTTTATTATTCAGCAATGAATGCTGGAAAATCAACAGTCCTTCTACAATCTTCATTCAATTATCAAGAAAGAGGAATGAAAACTATTCTTTTTACAGCCGCTATAGATAGTCGATTTGAAGAAGGTTCTATTTGCTCTAGAATTGGCCTCTCAGAAAAAGCTTACAAATTTAGCTCCAGTACAAATCTCTTAGATATTATTACTGAAGAACATAAAAAGAAAAAAATTCATTGTGCTTTAGTTGACGAAAGTCAATTCCTAACAAAATTTCAAGTGAGAGAATTATGTATAGTTGTTGATAAGCTGAATATACCGGTATTATGCTATGGTTTGAGAACAGATTTTAGAGGAAAATTATTCGAAGGAAGTAAATACCTACTAGCATGGGCTGATAAACTGAATGAAATTAAAACAATTTGTCACTGTAGCAAAAAAGCCACCATGACTCTCAGAATGGACGGTAATGGGAATCCTGCATATACAGGTGAACAAATTCTTATTGGCGATGATTCAATATACACTTCTGTATGTAGAAAACATCATATTATTAATAACGAAGATTACAACTTTTAAAGCGGGCTTTAGTCAGCGCCAAAATGGCGCTTTTTAAAGTGCCTAAAAAGGAGTCAAAGACAGACCAAGTAAAGGTAAAAAGGCAAGAGAAAACATATATTGATAAATATATATATATATTTAATAAAGATAGTATCACTCTTCTATTTCTCTTGTTTTAGATTGGTAAAATAACTCTTTTATGGAAAAGAAAGGGAAGAGATGAATAAAGGTTACAAAGGAGGATGTTTTTCTTTAAAAGTACCACCAGTATTTTGTAGTAACGGAAGTTTATTATTGATTCCAAAAGGGAGAAGTAATCAAATTTATGTGTATGACACTCTGGGGAATGGAGAGTCAAGATCCCAATTTTCTGCCTCAAAAGAAGTTATTACAGGTCTTGGTGTTATAAAGTCTGATCATAAGGAAGAATTACTTGTTACTACAACTTTTAATGGTTTAATACGAATTTTCACCTTGCATGATGTCTTGAACCATAAGGAGAAGCCTGTAATAGAGATGAGAATTGCTCAATGTATTTTCGATTTGAAGGTTGCTAAGAGCAATATATATTTTATAATAGGTGAAACAAAAGCTCAAGACACTACTTTAATTAATCCTAATGTTTCTCTTCATAAAATTGCAATTTCTGATATACTCTCAAAAATTGGTTCTGCTAATTTCAATTCTGAAAAATTGAAATTTGCTCAAAAATTTCTTAAAAAGATGATAGACTTTTCTTATGGAGCTTTGAATTTCCATGTTTCTCTGGATGAATCCTTATTCTGCTTCATCTGGAAAAATATCCTGCTCATTTGGAATATTGAATATCCTGATAAAATCATTCGTTTCAGACATTCCGAATATATTCTATCTCTTACACTTTCGGAAGATAAACAATTTGTTGCTACTGGTGATGCATATGGTAGATTAACTTATTGGTTTATTCCTCCTTCTTCCTCAAAAGAAGGTATTCAAATGTGGAAAAATGCGCCTTCTATTTCTGAAAACTCTGATATTGAAAAGATGATTTACAAATATAATGTTAAAACATCCATCTCCCACTGGCATTCACATGAGTTAAATTGCTTAAATATTATACCTGGTACAGATGTTATATTATCAGGTGGAGAAGAAGCTGTTCTAGTACTATGGAGACAAACATTTTCTTCAGATTCTTATTTAATTCATAGCAGAAATCAATACAAGAATCCAAATAATAATGGCACCAGACAATTTATCCCTAGATTGGGAGCTCCAATATACACTATATCACCATTTAGAAAAGAAAAAGCTCTCAAAGATTCTCAAAATAATGATTATATTCAAGTATCTGACTCTATACCTTCATTATTAGCAGCTATTGTATGCTCTGATAACAGTATTAAGATTATTGATTTGGTTCATAACAAAATTCTAAATACAATCTACGGAATTTCTACTCCGTTTAATATGATCAAAGGCAGTCCTTTGGATTGTCCTAAAATCAAAATTCTTGGATCTCAGTTCTTGGATCCTACAAGGCTCTTGGTTTCAATCATTTCTCATCCATTCAAGTTGCATATTCATGATATTATTAAGGATATTTGGCACTCAAGCATTCTTTGTAAACCTGAGGAAAGTTATGTTTCAAAAGTTGGAGACGGAATTTCTTCATCAAAGCTTGTTCAAGAGGATATAACTAGAGTTGTATTGACTGATGCATATTATTCAAAGAACTCAAAATTTGCTATTACTATTGAGAGTCAAAAGTTTGATCATGTCAAGGATCAAAAGAGGGTTAATAATCTTAAGTTTTGGAAAATTCTTCTTTCTAAAGAAAAAACACGCTTTGAACTGGTATCCAAATACCCTATTGCTCATATTGAACAAGTCATTTCAATAGAAGAAGCAAAATCTGATAATATATTGTATCATAATGATAAAAACACTATAGCTGATAAGCAAGAGGACAATATTAATATTGAAAAAGATAACACTTGTTTTATAACTATTACCTCAAAACGCGAAATTAAATGCTGGATTTACAAGCACCAAGTTAAAGAGTGGGTAAACTCATCCATTATTCATGGAGAATCTGACATTGAGATATACTCTACATGCTTTAGTGATGCATTTAACAAGCTATTCTTGGCATCGTCTAAGGGAATTATAGTATATAACTGGAATAAACAGTATTCAGTCTTGCTGGAAAGTGATATTGGCCATTTATCTGTTAAAGAAGCTCAAATTAGTCAGATGGTTACTATTATGGACGAGAATGAATATTATTTATTGGGAATTTCTCCTTCTTCTGGAAAGCTCTTTGTCTGGAATATTACTTCCATGGAGTTAATTCTTGAGGAGAATATAGATCTTAACTCTGACTCTAAGCTTATTTTTATCCATAATTATGAATATTTCTGCAAGTTTTTACAAGAAGAAATCCCATTCCAATTTGCAATTATTAGAAGTACAAAAAAAAGAGGAGTTGTCTCTCTTTATAAATTCGAAAATGATGCCAAATCCAGATCTCAAATCAAGCAACTTAAATGTTTGGAAGATATTGAGATTGATCTATTTGAGGACACATCTATCAAGGATGCAATTATTCAATTCAAGGTTGAAAACTCTAAAATCTGTATATATTTAGTGCTTTTGTTATCCAGCTGTGATGTTTACATTCAAGAATTAGGAGTTTTGGATAAGTCTGAAATTGTATCACAAGTTTTACAAGATGTCAAGAGGCAGTTAACAGATATTAGTGAAATGGTATCTGGTTCTTCCTCTGATATCAAGTTAGTTTGTGATGAATGTGAATCGGCTGATATTATGGATATCCAAAAGTCCATTGAAAAGATGTTCCTCAAGGCTGATAAAGATGACCAAATGAAGGATTGTAAAGAAGTCTATACAGCTTCTACTCTGTCAAAAATTTCTAGGACTGTTCAGAGCATTATTTCCCATTCAAATGATCCATCCAAAGACGGTTTGGAGATTAAACAAGCTGCCAGCTCATTTTCATCCCTTTATTGTTTAAAGCAGGCCAGTACTGAAGTTGTTTCTTTTGGAAAAAAGAACCTCAACAACTTATCCCAGAGCTTGAACACTTGTATGTGTCCATCACCATCCAACCTATTTTGGACTTTAGTTAACGGTAAATCCTCCAACCTATCACGCTTAAGTGATCATGGTGATTGTTACAAGAATGACCATCGTTACAACAAAAGCTCTTATGTGCAGGTGTTTAATAGCTCCAAGCAAAATGATCAATTCAATGACTCCCAGTCATCCCCATGTATGAATTTCTCTGATCATTTGTCAAGTGGAATCCTAGTAGCAGAATCTTTGAAACCTTTGCAAACTCAGAAACTACAGTCTATTTTAAAGAGGGCAACTTTTACTGAAACAAGGTAATGTAAGCTGTATTTATATATATATATATATATATATATATATATTTATATATTCATACACAAACGTATTTATGTGTATATAAGCGTATTTATGAGTTTGGAGAAAGAAAATCCAATGTTTACTTATATAATCATAACCTACGAGATGCTAATCAAGGAGATATCCGTTTGCAATTTTCCGAAAATTCCATGTGAGAAAAGCTACTATTCTTCTTTTCATCCTAATTTGCACTTGCTAGCCATATCTACCTAATTATATGCTCTTTTAGACACACACAAATAATTTTAGATCAGGTCATTTCTAATTTTTGTTCAATAGTTTCATATGTACTAACAGTCTACCGAGACCTCCTCCTAGTGTCTGCATGTAAGGAAAGTCGATAGAAAATATGTGTTTCCAATTTTCAATAAGATTAGGTATTACAATGTTGGCATCTGAAGCCATAAGAGGTAGAAGAAAGACAAGATGTCCATGGCTGACCAAAGTCTTGGATGCAAAAGATAACAAATCGAAGATCATTTCATCAATTGGCTGGAAAGAACCAAAGGTGTTTTTTCCTATAGACGGATGAGTACTCGAAAAAGCAGAAGCAGAGGAGGAAGAACTTTTTCTATAATTGTATTCCTGAATAAAAGTGTGGATATATTTATTACCTGAATATGCAACAAAATCTTGTCTTTGGTCAGAAGTGGATTGGCTTGAATTGGAATTAGTTGTTCTAGAAGTTGCTCTAATCCCATAAGGAGGGTCGCAAACAATTGCATCTATCCATGAGGATCTAATGGAACTTTGAGAAATGTCCATCCTAATAATGCCAGGCCTTTCTAACTTATAATAGTCGAAATTGGAATAAATAGACTTGGGATGGTTTTCCTGTATAGCATTATCTTTAATCATATGTGGATTAACATAGGAACAAAACCAACCATTAATTACTCTAAGATCAAGATCAGATCCAAAGCATTTAGCTCCAAAGTGAGAAGCTGAGATGAGGATACCTCCAGTTCCACAAAAAGGATCAAAAACTATGTCATTCTTTTTAACTTGAGCAATGTTGCACATTATAAAGGCCAACTCATTATCCATAGTAGTTGGACCCAAGATAGGTCTTCTATTTAAAGTATACTTCAACCACCAGAGAGACTTATCTCCGAGGTCGGCAGGGCCTTGATTTCCCAATATTCTTCCAAGGTAGACCCTCTTTAGCTTAGCAGACTGAAGCTTTGAAATTTGCTCCTTAGAAATCCCCATATCTGGAAGTTCCTCCTGAGTATGAATGCATCTCCAGTCCTCAAAAATCCCCAGACTAAGGGAAGGATCTTTCAAATTAACGGTTTCAGTACCTTTAAAGAGAAAGCCATAACGATTCATCCTTGAAACTTGGTCAGGCCTGGATAATTTCTTTCCGATACTTTTGACCTTCCAAGAAAAGTCAATGTCATTACGTATATACTTGTTGAGGAACTGAATTTTAACATATTCATCTTCCCTGAGCACTTTCTCAACTCTTTGATGGTCTGGTCCACTTGCCCAAACCTGCATAAATCCTCTTATAAGAACACTCCTCTCCAAAATACGTAAAGCAATATCTTCCTGCGGCAAATATACCCAGGCAAAGGAGTTGCTGTGGTCATTTGCCAAAGGTCTCTCATACTTACTATGGTGCCATGAAACGTAATCAGGCAAATTAGTCACCCAAAGCCTGTTTTTTTCAACTCCAAAACAGCAAGCCAAAGACTCCAATTCCTGGATTCTAAACTCGTGATAGTCTGGGTGTAAAACAAACCAAACCAAATACAACGGCATAAATATTCTCTTTTCTCCCCAGAATCTACTTTTCTTTAATTTCCGGTCAACTTGTGATTTGCTTTCCACTAAAATTTATTAGTCGTCACCGGTATAGTATTTTTGAGTTTGGGCGGGTTTTAGAGAATTTTCTATTTAGTAAGTGTCAAAAATAAACTAGAGAATAAAAAGAATAAGAAAAAAGATTTTAGATTTCTTGAAAGAGAGATTTTCGGTAAATTAGCAACTGGAGGAATTGGTAGTTAAATTTTACTGGGAAATTGTTTTTTTAAAAATTTTTAGTTTAAAAGGTGAATTTTCAACTTTTGATATCAGATACTTAAAGGGTAATATTGTACAGTTGGCTTGTTTTGTTGGTTTAAGCTGAAAGTTGTATTTATTTTTCTCTGGTAATTATTAAAATAATTGTCAAAGATTAGAACAGTGAAGTACAGAATAAATAAATTTATATGTTTTATATTTTTTCAAGATTTATCTATAGATTGTAATTCTTGATAATTCGCAAATAAATAACTCAGAAACAATGAGTGAATCCAGCAAAGACGGCAAAGCTAAAAGGGTCAGAAGTGCTGGTCAAAGAATTAGAGATATTAGAAGACTATTAGAAAATGAGAAATTTCAAATCTCAGAGGAAAAGAAGACTGAATTAGAAGAGGAGGCAAAAGCTTTGAAAAATACAATTTCCAAGAATAAAAGCTCATACAAGAAGAAGCTTAATAGGTACCTTCAATATAAGAAGAATAAGCAAAAGACTATGAGATTTGTTGAACTTGTTAAGGTTAAAAGGAAAATTAATCAGCTTCAAAAGCTCTTGGTTGAAGCCCTTAAGAATAACCAAATTGAAGAAGAAATACAAGAAAATGAAAATAACTACGAAACTGATGATACAAAAGGTATTGATAATATAAATGATACCGATAGCATAAAAGATATCGACAATATAGAAAGTAATCCAAGATATTTATTGGATTTAGGTTTTTCAGAAGGTGATTCAGTTAAAGACAAAATCTTAAAAATTAAATCAAAAATCATAGTTTACAAGAGATATGAGGATTACATTAGGTTACTTCCATTCTTTAAAGAAAGGAAGTATATTCCTTTATTCTCAAATACGGAATTAGATTCTAATATAATTGAAAGAAGAGAAGAATATATTAATGATGTTCAAGAGCTTAAGGAGGAACTTAGAAGAAAAAAGATTAAAACTTCAGAAATCAGTAATATTTCAATGAAAGATTCATTTCTTGTCCAGGATGATGATAATTTGGAATCTGCTGAAAATCTTAGCGAGAAGTGTAATGCTCCAAAAAAACTGGTCAAAAAGATTGAATATAGCATTGGGAGTAATAATGCAAGAAAGAGTAGCAATTCTAAGAAAAGTATTAAAAAGACATCTGAAAAGCAAGGCAAATCCAAGTCAAATTTTAATAAGTACCCAAAATCTGAATCAGAAACAAAAACAAAGATTAAGCCATCAAATAGTCATGTCATCTTTTCAGACTCAGATTAAAAGGCTGGGGTTTGAAATGAAAAAACCTAATTTTATATATGTTTGTTTATTGTGACTCTTTGTTTGTATATATATAACCTAGGATTTTGAAATACTTCCTAATAAGATAAAATCTGCCATTTTAGTGTTGATTTCAATGCTAGTATTGAATATTAGTTAGCATTGAAAAAGATTTGAGTTTGCCTGTGAATTCGATAGTTAAAGTTTATTACCTTCTTTCTCTTTTTTCAATTGAGAATTAGATCTTTTCTAAAGTCTCAATTCCCAACAAATCAAGCCCTTTAAAAAGAATTTGTTTTGTTAAGAAACAAAGCAAAAGCCTGCTTTGTTCAAGCTCTTGATCTTCTAATCCAATAATTCTGCATTCTGTATAAAACTGAGCAAAGCTCTCAGATAGTTCATAACAATAATCAGCAAGTCTATTAGCAAAGAAATCATTCAAAATTCCATCAAAAACTTCTGGGAATCTGAGAATTCTAATGGCAAGTCCTCTTTCAACATTATTAGAAATCTTAAGCTTAAAATGTGAAACTTTCTGTTGAATAACAATATTATCATCAGATTGAATGAAATCAACTCTCCTAAAGATTGCACAAATTCTTGCATAAGCATAAAGTAAATAAACAGCTGTATTACCTTTGGGATCCAACATCCTATCGAATGAAAATCTGTAATTAGTCAATCTGTTTTGTTTCAAGTCAAAGTATTTAATAGCTGCATGACCAATAGTACTGGCCATTAAATCCAAGTTGGAATCGTCAATATTCTGATGATCTACATCAACCTCTTCTGCATTAGATAGAGATCCCTGGTTAGATCTTCTCTGATTTCTTCTTTCAACCAACTCTCTCTTTGCTCTAGCAACACCCTCATCAATAAGCTCAGTTAATTTGACAACATCCCCACTTCTTGTCTTGAACTTCTTCCCATCTTCTCCTTGAATAACTCCAAACCCAATGAAGAATAGCCTTGTATTGGGAGGATGATGCCATCCCATAGTCTCAGCAACGTCAAAAAGCTTCATAAAATGCTCCTCCTGACCCATATCAGTAGTGTATATAACCCAATCAGCATCTAAAGTTTTTAATCTATAGTGAATTGCAGCCAAATCTGTTGAGTCATATCCATATCCTCCGTCACTTTTAATAACCATTAAAGGTATTTCATTAATTTTGGTATAAACACACTGAGCTCCATTATCAAGCTTAAGAATTCCCTTTTCATCCAACATCTTAACAACATTAGGAATCATGTCATTATAGTAACTTTCACCAAATTCCTCAAGACGGATTCCAAGTCGATCGTAAATTTTCTGGAACTCAACTCTACTCACCTCACAAATCTTTTTCCAAGCAACCAAGGCATCCTGGTCACCTCCTTGCAACTTAACGACATTCTTTTGGCTCCTTAACTTAAATTGTGGATCAGTATCAAACCTTTTCTTTGAATTCTTGTAGAATTCTTGTAAATCTGAGATTTCTGGCAAATTGTCAACAAAATTGGGATATTCTTCCTTTAAGTATTCGATAAGCATACCGAATTGAGTACCCCAATCTCCAACATGATTAACTCTTAATACCTCAAATCCTAAGTACTCAAGAATTCTACATGTCGTGTCACCAATGATTGTAGATCTCAAATGTCCCACATGCATTTCTTTTGCAATGTTTGGTGATGAGAAATCGACAATTACTTTCGGAACTTTTCTTCCACTTTTACAGTGAAATTTCATTGTTGGGGTTACCTTTACGTCGTCCATTTCTTGTAATTTAGATAAATTACTATGAATAAACTCGTCTGATAACTTTATTGTAATGAATCCTTGTGGCGCAACCTCTATGGATTTAAAATTTGATGACAGACCATCACTTTTCTCGATATGTTCCTTTATTTTCATTCCAATATCTCTTGGACTTTTTACTCCTTCTAATTTACCTTTAAATTGGGAGAAAATGTTCATACAACTATTACACTGATAATCTCCAAAGTTTGGATTTGATATAGAAATAACTGCTTCTTTATCGAATTCCGGAAACAAACTTTTAATAGCTTTATTGAATGCATGTTTGACAATATTCTGTGGATTCTCCATGATTTGCTTATTTCCTGGTCTTTCTTAATTCTCTTAAAAATAAACTCGCTCCTCTAAACACTTCTCTCAATTCTTACTTCCCTTTCTTCACAAGTCAAATTTAAATTCAACTCTTTTTTTGGTTTTAAAAATTTTTTATTTAAATTTTATATTTAATCTACTTTTTTAAAAAAAATATATATATTTAATAAATTTTTTTTTTGTATTAAAATCAAATGTTTCAGAATATTAGGTACCCGGTTATATTTCAAAAGAGCCCGCCATCTTTAAATTCGAATAATTTAATCATTTGTAGTTATTACGAAGCTTAAATATTTTCCCGAAAAAATTATTAAGTAAAACATAAAAATTCTCTATTATCTGCTCTCCCACATACATTCACATACTATCTTCTTTGGATAATGTGTCTATAAAGCAATCATAAAAATCTCCATTATTACGAATTAATACTCATAAGCTATAATAAAATTGTGTGTAAAATGATCACTTCGGATTTTTTCTCACAACTTCAGGATATAACAATTTAAAATTTAAGAATAAACCAAAATTTTTTGATTGCGTTAGATTAGTCTTGTTTATTCATTAAGTTACCCATTTACATTACTTAATTTTAAAATAATTAAAAGATGGCCAAAACTCGTAATTTGAAAATAGTTGCCAGTTTTATTTCTACTAGTTTAAAGAACATCTCCACCATGGGTCAGACAAAATCTCATTCATTGTAATCCTTTTATTCGGATCAGGCTCTAACATTCTTTTTAATAATGATTTTAATTGTTTGTTCCAGTTTCTGCACTCACGAAAGACATCAAAATTAATATCAGAAAATACCAAGTTTTGATACCTATGGTCTTGCCTGGTATCAGAATATTTCCAAATCCCACCATCAGACCAAATCCAAAACATTATTATACCAAGCATATATATATCAGCAATCCTTGTGTTGAAATAAAACATGGACCTATCTTGACATTTAATTGGATTTTTATTGTGTATTCTTGAAAATTCATTAAGATACGGATAATTATTTCTTTTATTATATGTATCAACATCCATTAACTCTTCAAGCGGAAATTGAATTTTGTTTTCCTCTAATCTCCAAAATATCTTCCAACATTCTGGAGGCATATAAGCACCTTTACCTACAGTTGGCTCACAACTTTCAAACTCATAATAGGCTTCAGGGGGAGGATTTATAAAGTTAAAGCTAGAATTATTGGAATTAAAATTTTCAGATAAATGATTCTTTGGACTTTTTCTTGAATAATGGGTATGTCTGGGATTTTTGGTAATAATTGGGGTAGACTTTGCAAAATCACAAATATTGATACCGTTTGAACCAATTAAAATATTTTCAGGAGTAAAATCAAGATGGCACAATCCTTTTGTATGGAGATTATTTAATGCTAATACCAATTTATATTGTAATTCTTTTTTCTCTTTGTCTGTTAGATTTCTGTTTTTCTTCTCACATTTATCCAAATAATCCAACAAATCTTCACCATAATATTCTGAAACAAGTATAATATGTGTAGTATCCTTAGATAGTAAATAATCAGAAGCATTTCTATTAGTAATGTTTCTATAAAGTGTCTTGGCTTCTTTATGATTACAATCTTCACAATGTTCTAGAATAGCATATAATCTTGGAGCAATTCCAACACTATGATTTTGCAGGAAAGCTAGAGCTGCAGCTTCCATGACAAAATCTTCCCCATCGGTAACATAATCTCCATCCCAAATCTCATGCATTTCCCATTGTTTAGACCAAATGTTTCTTGGAACTTTCTTTACAAATAAAGTAAAATAAACTTCACTATTATTCTTTTCCAGGTAAATTTTGGACTTAAACATTTCCTGAACCCTACAACTTGTTGGAGAAGCTCCTAAAGTTGGTATTTTTTCGTGAACCCAGTCAGAAAATGGGACCCCATTAAATTTGTACAACCTAGTTGAGCTTTTTAATTTACTTATAAGATGCTTTGCTTCTTTCCAAGTATAACATACTTTGTCGTTTTTTCCTGATGCTAAAGAAGATGGAGAATAAGATATTGTGGATGAATGTTTTGATATGTTAGTCAATCCTCTACCTAATAAGGTACCTTTATTATTGGACAACCTTTTATTATTTTCATCAAAATAGCCACTAACTTCTGCAATCAAGTCTTGTGAGGTATATTGACTTATTAGAGGAATATCTAATTTTGTGGCCGGCTTATCATTCAAATCTGCTAAGTTTCCTTGATTTATTCTTTCCATAATATAATTGAGATGATTATCATCTGCAGAGAAATCCACCGCATGATTCTTCTTATTTAAAAAATATTCGTCTTTTAAAGTTAAAGAATCAATTTCCTTACTGTTTGGAGTTCCATTATACTTTGTAGACCCATTATTGTTTGAAGGGCTTGGAAAATGTAAATTTGTAAATGCTGGAGATGTTGTTGTAGAACTCCCATCCAATGTTGTTGGAGTAACAGGAGCTTGCCCATTAATAACCTTGGAATACTCATTTGAATTGTAATTCAATATTTGCTCTGCAAATGAAATTCCAATATTTTCATTTAAACTTGATGGAGACGAGAACGAACAAGGTGAACAAGACGACGATGAGGAAGAAGATGATGATAGTGATGATGTTGAATAGGGGAAAGAAACAACAGGAGATAAATTAGGTGATATCTTTGTACTTTTTGCAGAAACTGGACTCTTTTCACCTTTTGATTTGAGTCCAATATTAACTTCTTTCTGTTCTCTTAATCCCCCTCCTACCTTTGTTGATTTATCCGTAAATTTCTCCATATTCTTTTTCATAATAATTTCTTTCAAGTGATTTTTTGAATTTATATTATCCACAGCTTTATTTAAATGGTTTGAAGACCTGTTTAAAATTGAAATATTTAGTGAATTTTTCATTAATCCAACAAATTTAGACCAAATCCCACTTTCATATCCAAGTTCTGCACTGCTCTTTAAATGTTTTCCAGTCTGATCATTCCTTGATTTAATATCAATAACTTGTCTATTTGCAAAAGGTTTTTGTACCTCTTCTTTCGAAAAGCTTTTCATTCTTTTAATCCTTTCTAGTACTTTAATAACACTTTCTTTTCCTATAATTACATTATTCTTTCTTTTATATTTTACTAGCTTAATAATCCTGCCTTCTACTCCAATTCAATATTGAATATACTTATCAACAAACTTAAAGGAAAATATAATAATGATAACAATAATCCCAACAACACTAGATTAAAAATGATCTTTTTTTAATGACTTTCCCTCTGAATTATATTTTCCAACAAAATTTTGTTCTCAAATACTGTTATTACTTCTTCTATTATCGTTTGAAATCTTTTTTATTATTCACACAACTTCTCCTTCCTTTTAGCCTTAATATTTTAATTTCTACATCAGATTTCTTGACATTTTACAATTTTTTAATACTTTATTCTATGCATTACCTGGAATATTAATAATTTATTATATTCACTTGTAAATATATATAACCTGCCACATGACTTCTCTTATTTCTTACCTTTTTTTAATATCTCGAATTTGAGTAGAACCTATTCTGATTTTCTTTCATATTGCACCGTCAAATGTACTTGCATGTGATGGCGCCCAAAGCATGCATTCATGTGGAAGCCCCACCTACCGGTACTTTGTGACATTAATACACGTACGCAGATTTAAATGCAAATAATTTGATAGAAACATTTAAAAAATAGCAATAATAATTAATCAATTAATTAAAAGATGTATTATGTGTTTGCAAACCGAATAATTTTTTTCTAAATCACTTCATTAAAATGTTTAGTAATTGTCTCAACAAATAAGATTGTTCTCACTGCTTTATTAAATTATATCATTAGAATACACATATATATCAACAAATTAAAATAATTTAATTTCTTAGTTACAAAGCTTTCCAAAAATTATAATTTATTCTGATATTTATTAAACCAATTTTCAATTTTCTAAAAGAAATTTTATCTAAAAGTTTTAATTCATATAATTCATTAAATAATTTTCATGTGGACCACATACATGTTTTAGTTTGTGGGACCAATTTGAAATTATTCTTTTTTCACTTTCACTTTTCCCTCCGTTTAAACTCGTATTTTTTCGTAATCGAAAATTGATAAAACTCATAATAAAACAGTTATTGTGGGAAAATTGTTAAAAATTCATGAAATGCAAAACATATTCAAATAGTGATTTTTATGCGCTTGTTAAAATTATGAAATTTACATTCTTTACATACTCGCCCATTATTTTACTTTATTTATTTTTGTATTAATTTATTCAAAAAAAAATATTTTAAGAGTTTAATCATGTTAAATATTCAGTTTGAAGGCAGTGCTAACTATCCAAGCACAAGCCATCCAGTCAAGGAAATGGTCAAGTTATTTGACATTAAGTCAAATGATTTCAATAATACAATTTCAACAGTAAATAGCGACTCCTATTACTTTGAAAAAAACTTTAAAACATCAAACAAACAAAATTCAAAGAATCCAAACAATAAAAACAAAGTAAAAAAGGCTGTAGATCCTCCTCAAAGTAGTTTACTTATTGACCAAGATTACTATGAAATCTTTGATCCGGTATATCCTTCAATGAGTAATATCTTTAAACAAAAAATCAAAAAAAAAAATTGTCCAAAAGAAAATTCTAAAGCAAATGACATTAACAATAAAACACTCTCTAATTTCAAACAGAATCAGTATTACAATAACCATGTTATTAAAAATTATCTTAATTACCTTTGGCAAGTTGGAGATGAGTTTTCAGAGATCCATTGTTTTCCTTTCTTTTAAATATATGTTAAAATAAGAAAATAATACATTTGGATTTTTACTAATGACAATGTTTATCATTCAATTACTCTAACCTTTAATCTTATTTAAAAAAAACAATGCCAGGCATGGAATTCTCAAATATATAACTATGAAGGTCATTTTAAATATTTTAGATATACTTTATTACTTGATAGAAATACTTGTTTAATATAAAGTCAACTTAATTGTATTGATAACTCAATTATTTAAGGATTAAATGTTTTCTTTGATTTCTCTAACATTTTCCCCTTCGAACAATTTTTTCATACAAAACCACAATACAGTATGTAAATAATTCTTTCTTCTATTTCTACAAATCCCCATTAAAAACGAAAGGAATCCCAGAATGAAGACCAAACCAACTCGCTATATTCAAGAATAAGTCAAAAGGCTCATTTGACCTACTAATAGAGTGGCCTGAATCAGGATAATAAAGCATCTTGACATCACTCTTACCAAGCTGCTTCAGAGCTCTATAAAATTCAATAGATTGCGCTGCTGGTACCCTTTTATCTTTACCTCCAACGGCTATCAATAATGGAGTAATAACCTTATCTACCATAGAAATTGGAGACTTAGCATGCAATTTAATTAAAGTTTCTCTATTTCTAAGTATTGTAATTCTATTCTTTTCAAGTTCTGAAGTCTCTGTAATAAGTTCGGAAAAGACGTAATCCGGAATATCAGTCATTCCAATAAAAGATATTGCATTGCTAAAGCCATTGCTCGATGCAGCACATGTAAGGAACTTGGGATAATTTGCAATAAGTGAGAAAATTAAGGCTCCTCCATATGATCCACCAAAAGCAAAGCATTTCTTTGGATCAAGATTAAGCTCTTGAATGCTTCTAATTTTATCTGATAGACACATTATCTCATCGACATCAGCTTCAAAGCAACGTCCAATAAGAGATTTGGTATAGTTGTCTCCAAAGCCAATAGATCCTGTGTAGTTTGGAGCAAGTATTGTGTACCCAATGCTAACTAAGAAGGTAAGGAAATGGTTATAATTTGTGGTTATTATTGAATGTGGACCTCCATGGAGAAATAGCAAAAGGGGGCTTTTTTCGAGGCCAGGATAACATTTGGATAGATCTTTGCTTCTGATAACTAAGTGTTTCTCTTTGAATGTGAAGAACTCGATATTGTCTAAAACTTTTGCCAGCCTAAATGTATTGTTGAATAGAGGAGATTCAGGGGTCCTTGGTACGAGAGATGCAGCAAAAGCATTAGAATTCCTTCCAAAAGAGCTCACAGATTTGATGATTTGAGCATGAATAATATTACGTACTGGATTTAGGCACATTTGTACGATCATGACCAAAGATGGCATAATAGGGGAAGCTAGATTAAGAGTTGCATAGACTGAAGATTTGTCAGGTCCAAAGCTTACAGAAAGAACCTCCAGATCACCCTCATATAATGACTCATCACTTACAACAAGCTTAATTCTACAGACTTGTCTGGTAGAAATATTGACGGCAACAGGTACCACTTTGTTTCCGAGAAATGTGGAAGTGAACACCCAATTTGAGCCATTTAAAGGGATAAGAACGTACTTTGACGAGCCAAATAGTCCAGAAAAGCCCTCAAATTTGAGAGGGTCATTGGCCGGAGCAGGCTCTGCTTGAGTTGAGACACAAATTCTTCTATCTCCTTCTGGAGACCAAGAAAGACCATTCAGTACAAGATCTTGAGCGCAAAGTTGCAAAGAAGACCAGTGAGGTAGATTAAGGTGATTAGAAGATATTGAAAAGTATAATAAAGTACATTTTGCAGCTATAGGATCACTGGATGTGACAATAATTTGTATTCCTCTAACAAATTCATCTGGAGGAGAAAGAACAATTTCTGAAATTGTTACAAGGTTATATGAGCCAATAGGTTCAGAAGGAGCCAAATTACATAGAATAGCCTTAGATGGACGAGCAATACAATAAGAGTATCCGAGTTTCAAAGGTTCATTTTCAAAAGCATTAACAACCATGGCCATTTCATTTGGAAGAAGTCTTAAAGAAAAAACTGAATGTGTTTCACGAAAGCTGAAATCAAGTTCAAATGGCTCAGAATTGATGGAGTTTGGCATATCGAAGCTCCAGGCATATACACGTGGATTTTTAAATTCTGAAAGGCCTTCTCCCCAGTCAGGTACATAAAGATTCTGGTTACCATAATCAGAGACTTCCCATTGTTTCGTGGAAGATGGAACTTTCATTTTATCCGTCCATTTTGGACGTTTGATTTTCGGTTCTGCTATATAATAAGCATTTTTCCATGTGAGACCAACATCAAAAGAGCCATCAGGTTCAACCTTAAGAATCTTATCGTGGATCAAATTTGTACAGGTGTCAAAGTTGGAAGCTGCGCTAAAAGGTGTTAAAGATGATGCATTTAGTGAGTATACGACCATTCTCGCACCAATGGTTTGTTTTGTTTCGTAGTCAATATCCTCATATAGTGAAAAGAAGTAATTTGACTTATAGAACTCGAACAAAGGATATCCCGCAGTGCCAGGATGAGACCTATCGTCCAATGGTCCATCAATATCATGAACTTGTCCTGAAGTATTGTGAGACAAGGTAAAGTTAAAAAGCACCCTACGCTCACCAATTGATCTATAGCCACTGCAAAATGAAAGTATCTGACTTCCCACTTTAGTAATAGTAGCTTCTTTACAAACCCAGCATCCGTGAAAAGCCGTAATCATAGAAAGTCTGGTATCTTTTACCTCCGATGCACTCATCTTCAGAATTAATATTTAAAAACTCTACAAATGTTTTTAAGATATATAGATTTGCAGAAGATATTTAATCAGTCGAATTTCTTATTTAAATATCTTCTTGAATTAAATTTAGTATAAAATAAAAATAAAATATTATCTGTTGGCGCCAAATATATAATATTACAAATTTTGATATGGGAAAAATAGTGTTAGAATTGTGATAGAGGGAAACTCTGGACTTGGTTATATTTAGACCCAGATTCTACTTGATTTGTGCTGTGGGGCTGAATCTTTGGTGATCACCTTGTAGATACTAATAAAACCAAGAGTTTGTAAAGGGGAATAGTGGAAAAAATGACCGGCTATGGGGGTGGGGCTAGAAAAAAGTTAATTACTAAAATAGCTAATTTAAGGTGAAAGTGATTAAATAATGAAATTTACTGCCAAATAGTCGGAGGATTGATTTTTTTTACACTTGGGGAGAGCCATAACTACTTTCATTGCTACTGACACTAAAGGCTGTGCAATCCCCGCTCAAACTATTAATTTCCTCAATGCTATTGAAACCCATTCCTCCAATAGCATCGGGAGAAGTAGGGTTTGATGAGGAAGGATTACTGCTCTTTTTCATTGCTTTTCTAATAGTTTCTCGATCGCGCTTTCTCTTTAGGGCAAGCTTCCTCTTCCGTTCAGGAGTCAACATTTCTTCAGAAGCCAGTTCCAAAGAGGACCTTCTTTTCCTGGACTTATTTAGGACAGAATCAATAATGCCGGGGTCCTGATTTGGGACTGTCTTACTCGAATAAGACTGGAATGCATCGATAGAGCCCTCATCCAGCATATAGGAGTCGTTGCCCACGTGGATAAAAGGATTATTAGAAGAGTTGTGGTTTTTAACAAGGTCAAAGTTAGGCAAATGACTACCATCAGGGTTTTGAATCAAACCTTCAACTGATGGTCTGGAAGTTAGAGAAGAACCGTTTTGGCCAGTGGAAGAAACTGTTTCCAGTATACCTTGGTTCTTGGATAAAAATTCAGCATTAATAGGGGAGTTACTGTTAAGATGATTTCCATCAGCCTCTGCCGTGGAACAGGATAAAGAAGATGAGACTAAGTCATTAATACAAGATGAAACCTTTACTTCATCTGGGTTTACAATATCACAGCCCGGAAGCTTGTTATTTTGAGTGGGATTCTTAGAGTTGGATTTATCTTTTTTGGAGCTCCTTTGGATCTTATTTGCTTTTGCTGATTCGTCTTTGGAAGAATTATTATTTGTCTTTACTACTATATTTTGAATTTCAGAGATTGAATTCATTAGAAACTCCATAACTGAACTAGGAGAGTTTGAGGTGGCCATTCCGGGTAATCTGTCAATTAGCTTAAGACTTGGAGTAGTTTTTTGCGATACTCCATTAATCCCATCACTTTCGCTAACCTCAGAAAGCCCCAAAATTTGGTGAGTCGGAAGATTATCCGAAATAATACCATTGTTAACAAAGTTCTGAATATGTTTAATCATTTCGATAACATTATTGTTTGGTAACAGCTGGGGAAAGTCGTCAAAATTAAAAGCCTTTGCTGACGGTATATCTGTGGCCCAACACAACAACGGCATCTTCCTCATTATAAATCTCTTATTAGTTTCTGTGAATGATAGTGAGCGAATCCAGTCGTCCATTAAATTCAGCTTTGAAAGCAGCTCCTCAAAGTAACTCTCCAGCTCCATCCTTTTCCTGCTATACAACTCCTGAATACTTTCCCAACGCTCCAAATTATTCAAACATTCCTTATGGTACTTATTCACATTGTTGATTAAAATCGACCTTAAACTCCAAAGTACCGAAGCTCCCGATGCATGTGTTGGCTCATTTACTACTTCGCGCGGCACATGTATTGAGGGTGGCAAGTTTTGGGCGCCACTTCCCTTAATATTAAAGGTGGATCTATGTACATTTGAGGAGAGGATTGAGGAGTTTGAGGGAACAGATTGTGTGATTTGCTGGAATTTGGTGATACTTAAGTTGCCAGATTCGCCTTCTTCAAAATTGCTTTGGATGCTAGAATTTCTTTTGTTCTTTTGAATTCCGTTAATTGAAGACCTATTATTTCTTGATTTATTCTTAGATATTAGTTTGGTGGGGTCGGATGTATTACTTCCTGAAAGAGTACCGCAGATTGTGGTTGTTTTTTTGGAGTTAGGGTCATTGAGGCCCATATTTCCTCCTGAAGAAGAAAGAGGCTTTTGAAATGGAATATTATTTGCTTGAAGCCAGATAAAGCCTAAATGAGTGTTTTCTGCAATAGAAAGTCTTCTATTTGGATTGTTAATATAAGAAACCACTGCTATATTGCTGATATTAACCATAGATTCGTCAATTTCTCCTAGATCATTCACTAGAGCTACTTCGTCTCCTGTCAAATTATTGTTTTCCTTACCATTATTAGTATGCGGAAATAATAACGAGGTTCCACCAAAGTCTTTGAGAAAATCGAACCAACTGAGCTCATTTTGAATTACACAGCTGGATATTGAGCACTGGAAGATGTATCCGCAGAAGCGTGACTTCAAATAGTTTTTAATCTTTCTAATTTGTTGGTTTCTGAGACATCTCTCACAATTACAGGCACCACTACAAAAAGGACAGTAGTATCTCAAAACCACTCCATTTGAGTACTTTTGCTTTATCACTGAAGAGAAATTATGCATGATGCATTCTGAGCAATACATTCTCCAACAATTATTAGGAGAGTAGGCTCTACTAACTAAGATTTCTTCCTGGGTAACAGATCCAGACTCATTCAGAGTTGATTCAAAATCAATACAGATATTACAAACATGAGATCTGTTCACGCCAAGTAAGTAAGATGCTCCAGATCCACAAGAATTCCCCCCAATTGACGATCTATTATTGAGCTTAATAGACTTCCCAGACTTGCTTACAAATGAGAATTGATTTTGATTGTAGTGGCTATTACTTATATATGCTGGCTCAGAATGGCCACTGTTTTCTATATTATTTTGAGACTTCGGGACTCTCCATGGTATAAGAGACCTTGAGTAGTAAATATTGGATGTACTAGTAGATGTCGAAGTTCCCGATAGCTTTAATGAATTGCTGTTATTTATCACAGAATTGGAGCCTGAATTTTGAGTTTGTGTTGTTTGGCTAAGCCCTGAAGGATTAATTCCAAGATTCAAAGGCTTAAGCTTTGATGGACATCTGGAGTAGTTAAGTCTCTTGCAACTTCTTCTACAGTAATGACATAGAGGATGCCTTGAAAGTTCAATACAACCATCTTTAGGCTTAGAAGGTGTATCTAGATTCAGAGTGTCTCCAAGCCTATCATTATCCTGAGAGTTATTGGAATGATCACTGATCATAGTCAAACCAGAGTCCAAGAAGTATTTAAGCCAATGAGTATCTAAAGACTTTGCATAGGGAATATACTCACTTGGGATAGAAACAGAATATTTGCTTTCTGTAGAGTTTGGCCTAAAGAGAAGGAGCTGTAGGAGCTGGTCCTGACTCATCCATGCAGCTCTGACAGCCTCGCCATCATCCCAAGTTGTTAAATATAATCCAGTTTTCTCATCAAAATATAAAACCTCCTCCAGAGAATCTACAAATTGCCTCATACTATGGTAGTGCATTACCTTTAGTAGAAATTCTCTACATTTCTTTTTTTGATGTCTTTGTAGTAACTTTCTGGAGTTATCCTTATGGATATTCTCGCAAACACTGTTTGTCAGTTTTAAAAGCATAGAATCCACCTCCTTTTCAATATAACTTAATCTCTTATAGAGAAATTTCCATTCCTCAAAATAAGGATTATTTAAAGCCCCCCTATTTTGATTCAAATTGCCCAAATTCGTATTCACTCCTCCCAGCATTGTCGTGTCTATTCCTATGAGTTCAAGTATTGGAAGATCAAGAAACTCCAAATAACTTAAAACCTTCCGTTCCTCTACTAAATCTGAACTCTCCAAACTATCCAGCTGAAGATTCCCTGACTGATCCAAAACTTTGTCTTCTCCACCAAATCTGCTGCCGCCGCTACTACTCGCCCTGTTTTCCGATGATGAATCCTTAGATATTTCTACAATATTCTTAAAAATCTTGTTTCTATTCCCGACCAACTTAAAAAGCTCGCTAATATCAAACAGATCTACCAATGCCCACCTATAAGCAAAATGTAAGCCTATACATGCTTCTTTAGGCTCCAAATTTTGTGGTCTTGCTGAAAGATCCAATACACTAATCCATCTCTCATCCACAGGATAAAACACACGCTCCAAATACTCCCAAAATTGCTCTGTGTTTCTTACATCATCACTTGGAAATGGGGTCAAAAAATCATTTGGAGCAATTGTTTCGTCATCCAAAAGAAGCCGCGTAGTAAATTGCTTGGAAGTTTGCTCCTGACTCTTCTGGGCATTTACCTGCTTCTTTCTCTTGTTGTGAAGCCCCTTTTTAGTATCTATCACCACCTTTCGACGTTCAGGGAACAGTATGGACCCTAAAGTCACACTCATTTCAAGGCTCTTCTTAGTTCATCTCGTATCCCTTTTTGCCTTTTTTAAATACTATTTACAAATTTTATATTTTTACACTTAATTAATTTAATATTGCTTTAGGCGGGAAGAGAAGGCGGGAAAGTCCTATTCAATTAAAAAGGTATCGACCACTATTAATTAATTAGATTAGTAAAAAAACAAATTTTACTGTAATAAAGCAGCAAGACATAAAAGTCATGACTAAAAAAATCAAATTTTTTCAGTAAACTGTGGAATTTCGACATGATTTGAAAATGTGTACAATAATTGGTAGAATTGTACAAACGGTGTGGAAGTTTAAAAATTAATTTTATTTAAATATTGTTTAATGCTTTTATTAACTGTAAAGTGAATATTTAGAAAGTTTATAGCTGTATTATTTAATCCGATTTTTGTTGTATTCCTGATATTAATTATCTTCATCACCTTGTTACTTGAATCCTTGGCATATTAACGTACATTCTGTAAATTACTCACTTTAACTCTCAAATTATATTGTCTATCAAAAACATCACTGAGTAGAGATCGTGGCTCTTAATAAAGACAAAACTAATTCAAGTATAAAGTTGCTAGTAAAAATCTAAATATATTTGTTTGACGTTTTTTCCTAAAAAAGAGTATATTTTCTATTAAATACCTTATAATCTAGGGAATTCGCTCAAAATCACGCTGGTAACATTTGGGGGTATCATATAGTTCTTTGATTTGAATCTCCTTGGAAGAGGACTTGTTGATCTGAAGCCCATTGCATGGGCAATACTTCTAAACTTTTTGGTAAATTTATCCTTCAAGTCTTGAAGTAAGAGATCTGAAAATTCTATTGGAGAAGGATCTGAAGAAGGAAGGAATTCTGGAGTATCAAATTGATCACCACTGTAATCTGTGTAGTTAATATTATGTGAATGAGAATTTACAAAGTTGGAAAGCCAAAGAATAGTCGCAAAAAGTTTACTTTCTCCCGCTGTAGAAAAACCGAATCTTGTCTGAAGATTCTCTGTCTGGTATTTCGACAAAAATGAATCAATAATCCAATTGCAGAATTCTATTGGGATTCTCAAATTATTTTGATATTTAGAGATTTGATTGTTTGATTGAAAATCTAAAGACCCTTGTAGACATTTTTGAATTGCCCTAGCTCCACCAAATGATTTGTTTGAATGGTTAATTAAATATATAAGCCAATTAATGTAAATTATAAGCTTTAAAAAGAATGATTTGAGTTTTGAGTTCAAAACTGAAGAATTATTCAAATTAATTAACTGTACTTTTGAAAAGTTACTTAATTGACTACTATATGTGTTTATTGTACTCTTCGTCCATTCCATCTTAATCTTATCAAATAATTCTATAGATATGAAGTTCTCTAGCTTATATATGTGTTTCAGTGATAACTTGGAGTCAAACTTTGGTAAAACTGTTAATGCGTTTTTCTCTTGTTTCTTTTCTAGCTTAATCAAATGAAGAACTTGTGGATCTTTAGAATTAATTGCCTTTAATTCATTTAGCTCATGCTTAATATTTAGATTCTCAAAGTTAGAAAACTGTGCCTTTAAATTCCTTTCTCCAGAGTACCCAATAATATCCAGCTGTAGTCTAGATGTGTTATTAACATTTTGTTTATTTCTTTTCTGAATCTCACTTCTATTATACTCTTTCCACTCCTTTCTAATCTTAAAATATTGAGTTAAAAATCTTGGATATTCTTTAAATATATATTTAGCCAACATTTTTTGGCATCTTTTTGAAACTAACTTATAATTCTTTGAACTTAATTTTAAATACTTTCCATAAAACTCTGTAGACTTTGAACTTGAACTTTTCCTACATTCAGATGATAATCTACTCATTTCTTGGTCAAATTCATCGTTTCTATCAAAATCCTCCCACTCCTCAATTTCCTGATCACTAATCCTTTTATCGGTACCTGTTAATAATTTTGGCATAATATCACTATAATTCTCCCATAAGCCATTGTTTAATATAATTTTTGAGATCTTATTCACAGTTTCCTTTTGTGATCTACTTAGAAACCCTCCATTGACTAAAGAAGAAAGTTTGTAGTATTTTTTGTTTTTTGTAATTATCCTCTTCTTCCAATTAGAGTTTACAAGCTGCTCCAATAGAAATCTAGAATAGTATAAGTGAGATTTGAACTTTATTGAATGGTGGATCGAAGCACTACAACTACGCAATGGAATCATTTTAAAGTTGTAAACGCCATCCTTTCCTGGTATAGTTTTCCAAAACAGTCCATATTCCTCAAATCTTAAATTTCTGTCTTTTGAAGCTTTATTCTGATTCATTATATAATTGCTACATTCTTTGGTGTCTAAAATAACGAGCTCGAGCTCTCTTTTTCCTTGTTTTTGTTGTCTTACTGTAGATATGAATCCAAAAGGAACTTTTTCTTCTTCTAATTTTGCTCCATTAGAAAAAATAAGTTCAGCTCTTTGTGGTTCCTTGTTTGGAACTGAAGGAAACTTGGAATAATCTCTAAATCCAAACTTTTGCTCATCTTCAACTAGTGTATTAGAATCAGCGAACTTTTGAATAAGTGGATTAAGTCTTAAAGGAGGTATTGATTTTGTATTAGGATTCACTTCTTTGTTGTATCTCTTATAAACCTTCTTGCTGATTTGTAGTCTTAACATGTTATTTGATAGTCTTTTGTTCAGCTCGGGCCTTGGATTCATAGGCTTGAGGGAATCAAATGATGAATAGCCATATCCCAAACTTCCAATATAACTATCAAACTTATCAATTTCAAAGTCTTCAAATTTGTCATTTCTTTCTTTGTAATTACTAAGCATAAGACTGATAGATTGATTTTTGAAGATGCATAGCTGCCACAAATTATCCAAATTCATCTTTCTACTTAAATAGTTACTCCCGAAAACACCAAGAGATGAAATGTTATTTCCGTGAATCATATACAATATATCATCAGCTTTAGATGATGAGTCCAAACTAAAGCTAGTCTTGGAGTACTTTCCTCTTTCAGTATGATCTTTTCCAAATCTTAATGGAATAAAGCTTGAAGATAGCTTAGTCTTATCAAAGTAATTCATGGCATTCTTAATGTATAAGGTAAGTGGATCATGAACCTCTATTACTGGTCTTTCAATTGTTATATTGTGAATGCCATTATACAATTGACTAGCCCTGTTAAACTCATTCAAAACATTTCTATACATATTAATAGTATCAATAGTTTCAACAGAACCGCATCTACCAGTTGATAACTGAAACTTCCTAATAGCTTTGATCAGAAACCTAGCAACTTTTGGAAGCTTATCTAGAATCACGGAAATCTCAATGTCTGAAACAGAGCTTGAAAGTAAGATGGGCAAAAAGTAATTCCAATTCTTAATTGCAAATTCACCATCTTTAACCAATTTTTGAGATGTAATTCTGGAATAACTCTTTGAAAGGCTCTTTCTAAGGGTCTCCAATAAGGCAATACCTTCATTCTTTCGCTTTCCTGACTTTAAAGACTTTTTGTAATTCTCAAGGCAGTCTATTATGTTCTCAATGTTGTTCTCTATATCAGTACACTTCAACAACCCTAAAATATATTCATCCTCGTTTTGAGAATAATCAAATGTATTCGCTTCTAAGTCCTTCCCTATTCCATCATACAAATGGCCAACTTTTGTCGCGAGTTCATCCTGGTACCTCTCTGTAATGGCAGTAATTTCTGTATTCCAATCATTAAAGGCATTAGTAGTTATTTGCCCATCAATTGCCATTAACTTATTAGGCTCAGGTGGCTGGTCAGTATCAGACTTCCTTCTCCTTTTCATATGCATTTCCCCAAGGTTCTAAGGCTTCTCTTCGCGTAATCTACTCTTTCTTATGCCGTTTTTTCGAATAAATTCCAAACAAATGTAAATTTTGACTATATTGAAAAACTTAAGGCATTTAGGCGCCATGTTTTGGCGCGTTGCTGTGAGTTTATTTAATTTGAGATAATGGAAAAGAAGTAATTGGAAATAATAATGGTTTGAAATTAAGCTTTTGTTGAGTAATTTTGAGTAATTAATTTTCGTTGAGGATGTCAAGGAAGATTGAATTGGTTAGAGAATTGTGTGAAGAGATTAAGCACCTCAGGAAGTTATGTCAGGAGAACAACATAGAATATAAAAGAGAAGAGACTTCTCATTTGGAGGATGAAGAGTCAATAATAAATTCATTTGAATTTGATAGTATGACTGAAACTTTGTTGCTTTTAAACAATGTTTCCAGATACAACAGCATTTTTTTAGACGAGAAAAGTGGAAGAAAAGAGTTGAATAGGGAGAAATTAAAGCAATTAAAGAATATAATAGATATTAAGGGCGAAATTAAAGTAAGTTGCAAAGACAATAATAATTAAATCTCATTAAAATGCATATATAAATTTAACTCTTAATTACAAAAGCTGATACAGACCCAGTATAAAACTTTGAAAATAGATACTTTATTTTTTTTTGACCAAATAGATAAAGTACTTTCTTGTCTAGAACCTCTAGTAAACGCTACCTAGTTCTTAATATATTTAAAGGCTACAGAAGCTAAAACTTGTCCTTCAATTCCATTATAATTATAAGATTTGTGTGGCAATTCTGAAACTTTTTCAAAATTTATTTGATCATCGAATACACTGCATAATTCTTCAGGAGTTGAATTACATGATGAGATGAATAAGGTACTTCCATTCTTTAAGTATCTGGAAACGCTGTTTTTGTAGATATGTTGTTCATCCTTCATTACAAAGATATCATAAGTACCTTTATCGACAACAACTTCGAATTTTCCCAATTCTAAAGTTTCTTCGTTATCACTTTGCTTTAAAACTTTCTTTCCTGATACTAAATCTACAGGATATAGTGAAATCTTGTCAGATAGTTCTTCTTCTCTAACTATTTTTTTTGCAAGTTCGATGGCTGATGGTATATAATCTATTCCAACAGCGCTGCTAAAACTGATTTTACGTATTAAATCAATCAAAAACAAACCATTTCCGCACCCAATATCCAAAACTCGTCCAGACTGCGCTTCAGATCCATTTTCCATAATCCAATCTACTATTGCGTCAATGTAATCCTCAAACCACTCCTCACCCCTATAGCCAACGTCATTATATGAGTGAAGTTCATTCTCATAGAATTCCTCCCAGTAGCTCTTATTTATCAATTTAGACTTGTAGATGTTATCTGATTCCATTCAATCACACTTTGTTTTATGGTCTATTTACATATAATATTACTATTTAATTTATATATACTTTTAATTTTATGTTTCGTCCTATTCAATATATTTCGACCTGTCCAAAATTAACGTGGCGCCAGCCATTTCATAGCATGGCCATTTAAGTCAAAAAAAAAGTTAGGCGCCAACCTGTTTAAAAATTGACATGTATTCCAGTAGCCTTAAGTAAATCATCATGTAAAACTTCGAAAAGAGTTTTATTTGTTCGATTTGATCTCCAATCAGAGCTGAATTCAAAGTAATCAGGCTTTCTTAAAGGAGATGAGTACCAAATCTGTTTGGTTGCAGGTTGTTTTGAAATGACAATAGTACTTCTTTCTCCATTAAAATTGAAAATAATATTCATAAATTCATCGTGAAGGTCAATGTCAGTAAGAAAGCCATTATCAAGAAGATTACTTAGTTTGCTTTCAATTTCAAAGAATAGTTTTTCAGTTTTTGAGCCAAATTGAGAGATATCCAAGGAATTTGTGTTAATTTTATTCTTTTTTAACTTGAATAAATTATGTGCTAATGGAGTAACGAACTTGGAATTATTGTCACATAGGAATCTTAGTGTACTAATAGAATTACTGAAATTAAAAACTTTGCATGAGCTATTGAATTTACTCAAATTTTGAACTACCTTTAAGTTTATTAATTTTATTGAATTCATTAATAAATTAATTTCAATTAACAATTTTTAAGTAGTTTGGCGGGCAACATTCATATTTTTTTTTTAATTAATGTTGCATTAATAATAAAAATTCATGTATGCAGGAATGCAATTTCTGAATATATATAATTTTTTTCAGATTATTTACTTGAATTAAAGATAATATGAAAATAAAGAACATGGAAAGGATTTAAGACCATGAACTACAATCAGATTTGTATATATCCAGAAATTTCTGAAAGTAGGAATTTTCTACTATTAATCAGGTAAGTTTAGTGGGGAAATAAAAAAAGAAAATAAATACCTTGAAATTTCAATAAATTTGTTAATTTTTACTATGTAAAACTATTTTAGAGAAACAATTACCATTTCATTAACCTTAGTTTCTTTTATATTCGAAATTTTTTTAATAACCAAATTATATTTATAGTAAGTTAAAATTTCATCTTCTTACTAAGTATTAATGGCTTTGAAATAAATAAATTGACTTAACATTAGCAACTATTGGTCTCTTTTAACAGCTATTATTTTCATATTGTACTCCCCATCTATGTATAATTCAATTTCAAAATTTTATGAAAAGGATTATATTAATGGATTGTTAGTTTTTGCTGATATAGGATTTGGAAATGTGGTAAAAAGCATGAAACAGTTTTACAAAATCCTTAATATTTATTTTAATTGCTCTGAGTTAAATCAGTATGAAAATTTATTTAATGAAAAAAGACTGGTTATTTCTATATTAAAAACTGTACCGTTAATATTTGTATTTCTGGATATAATCATAATGAAATATGAAAGCTTTGCATTTACTAATTCAATAGGCTTAAGTATGGGTACTATAAATAGAGGACCCAATGATTTGGAAAAATTTTATTTTGAGGATTTAATCAAGTTATGTTTTACAGGATTTGCAATTTTAATGATTAATCTGACTTATTTATCAGTATTTGATGTGATAATGGATATATTTTATTGTCATGAACTTAAAAGGGTAGTATCTAATGGTGAGATGGGACCACAGACTCGGGAAGCATCTATGATTAGTGGAAGAAACCTTAATGTATCGCTATTAATTAGAGAAAGTAGACAAGAAATGGATAATAATTCTCAATTACTGAATGATTTAATTAGAGATGAACAATTAGTGCTTGAGAATACAGTTAGTCCTTTAAAAATTTTCTGGTTAAAATACTTTGTATCAAGTACTTCTTTATTGAAAAACCTTCATTTTGTAAATTTAACAAATGATGAAGATTTAAATGAATTAAATCTCAGAAATGAATTATTCTTTTCAATGCATAACTCAGATATATATTATAATAAGTATGTTATAGTTCCAAGAGTCCTGCCAATAAAATTATCAGAAATATCAAAATGGTTAATATATAGACTAGTGTTTATATATTCATTTCTATTGATAATATATCAATTTTTAGACATTTTCTTAAAATTTTCAATAATATATCTATTAATTCAAACACCTTTTTGGCCATGGAATTTTTTAATTACAATAACTTTACAATTGATTTTTATGGGCATGTGTTTCTCATTCCATAATTCTCCAATAACTAATTTAATTATTGGACTATTTATTAACTTATTTGGAGTTCTTCCCTTGTTATTAACTTCTCAAAACAGAATTAAACACAATGTTAGTATCACATGCTCCCTGCTTTCACTTAGATCCATGGAATTTCTTCTTTCTATACTTATTATTATCATTATTCCTTTCAACACAAATAGTGATGACTTGCAATGGCTGCATGCAAACACCGGTAATTTAAATTTGTCCACATATCTGCATGCAATCAAAAATTATGTTTGGAAAAATGACGTGTCAAAAAGTGTAGTATCAAATATAAATGGAGAAAAAGGTGAGATCAATATTAATCAATTTTTTTGGATAATTATTGCAATATTTTTTATACACGAAATGTTATTATTTTTGATACAAAAAATTATAACAACTCCAAAATCAACTCAAAGTGAATACTTAACAGACAATCCTAGTAGTGAAAGGATTGAAATGATGAGTTCTATGGAATATGTACCATATTTCAGATTCATATAGAAATTAAGCTTGCGGAGTTTTTTCTCTACTTAAATCATCTATTCCTTTTTAGCATCTTAAATCTCTTGTAAGATCTAATAATTCTCAGGATTCCTTTAATTGGAGGAAAAAAATATGTTGATAGAAGAAGAATTGTTATCAAAAAAAAATACTGCATACATTTGCAGAACTCATTCGAGTATATTAATGATATTAGAAGAAGTATTGAATATACAGAAGTTAATACTAAACTTTGAACAAAATTATTCCAAAAGTGAATTTTAATTATTCCGTGAATAAATATCGCTGATTTCTCAAGAATATAAGAGAATTTTTTGATGTATTTAACAGTTTTTGGCGAAAATATTGATGATTTTAGAAGATTTTCCAGAATTGTAAAGTCAATACTTTCTAATGACTTCTTAGCTTCACAATTATCTAAGGTAATAGAATTGGGACTTAAAGATTGAAATTTAGTGTGGCTATTGCTTTTAATTGGAGAATATAGAACGTTATCTTCTAATAATTCATCGGCATCATAGTCAAAAGAACTTAGAGTTTTCAAATTTCTGGAAATTGAGCTTTCCAAATTCAAAGTAAGATTCCTTTTATCAAAGTTTATGAATAATATTATTAATCCAAATAAAAATCCAAACGAAAAAATATATTTTGGATGAAACAATAAATACCATATAATACTTAAGGCAAACAGAGAGTGCAATTGTGATTCCCAATTTAAAAGCTTCCAAATATATTCTTTATAAGGAAAAGCACACTCAGAATTATAAATCTCTCTTAGTAATATGATTGAGTTAATGATCACCTTTATATTAATCTCAAGATTAATATCACTCTTCATTCTTCCGTCGTGGAAACTATAATTATTACTCTTATTTTTGTATTTAAAGTTTGATCTCACTTCAGGTTCTGGAAGATAAAGAGCAAAAATCTCACGTGGAATAATCGAAAGTCTTGACCATTTAATTTCTGAGAAAACTTGGACTACAAAGCTACAATGAGGCTCTTGAAGTATTCCACTTGATTTATACTTTATTTCAGCACTATGGCTAAACTCGATAGCATCTTTGACCATCTGATTTGCCAGCTCAAAATATATACTATTTGGTAATTCATTCATAATGCAGCCATCCAAACTTTCTTTGCTAAAGCTCTTTACTAAAATATCTCGTGACATCTTTTCATCATCCTTAAATTCACTGAATTTTTTTGATGGGGGTTCATTCTTGTTAAATTGTCTCTCACAGCTTTTTATTGGAAATCTAAGTAGTTTCTGGGCCATTAAATTCTCACTATGCACTTTTTTTTGCAGGGATTTCCTAATAAATAATATTCTGGCATTATCATCTGAAGCTATTATTACTCTACTCTCAAGAGGCTTTCTATTTGAATGAGCTCCTACCGGTATTATCATATGGCCAATCATATCATTACTACTTCTTATTAAAGATGGGTCTGAATCATCCAAGTCATAGATTTCAATAATAACTTTGCTCAGTGGATGGTGGACTTCTATTTCCAGAATTATACAAATATTCTTATTCACAATGCAAGACTGGAATAAAAGCTCATTATCATATAAAACTCGTATATATGGCAATAAATCTATACATTCTCTTTTTTCTTGGTTCATTCTTTTCATTGAACCACGATTCTGGCTTTTTTCTTGTGCTGATGTTATGATTTTATTCAAGCATAAAGCTATTCTCATTTTACCATATCCGCAAGAATATACTGGATTTACTGCAATTTCTGGCCAATACAGGCATCTCCATATACTGAAATCTCTTTTAACTATATTACAATTCATTTCATCCCTTATTCCATATTCTTCATTCACTATTTTACCCAAAAAATCATCATCTCCTGTCTCAAAAAAACTATCTTCGTCTTTTCCAGGCAATATTTCTTTATATTTTGGCTTTTCTGCCATATCTATTGGTGAAAAAAAATATTTTGAATTCTGCGAACTTTTTGAGTTTGCAGAACTCAGTTCAAGAGCTGTTCTTTTATTTTCAACTTTCAAAATATTATTATTATAAACTGGTTGCCCATCTTTAATTATTACGGACCAAGCTAGTACTCTTGGATTAGTTAACTCTGCCTCTAGTACTTTATCTATTATACTATTACTATTATAATAACCTATTGACATGTTTTAAAATTCAAACTCCCCAATTGCTATTTTTCTTAAATAGATCCACAAAACAATTTAATTCTTCTTTACATTAAAAAGGAATTGATCGAGCACACACGCACATATTACTTTTCTTGGACTCTTTTGATAGATATTTAGTCATTAGTTACTCTCACAGTCCCATTAATGGTTTTTATGCGTACTTTGTATAATCTCTTCAACTAGTGTTGATGTTATATATTATTCTAAGTTCGGTTTTGTGATTTCTCCCTTTGGCTCCCTCTATTAATATAATACTCCTATTCAAAATTGGTTTAAATCAGAATTTTTATTAAATCTGTTTATATGCATATATTTTTATATTTATTTATTCATGCTTTATTCAATAATAAATGCCACTAGAGCTAGGCGGGAAAGCTGGATTAATTATAAAGTAGATTCACAAAAAAATAAAAAAGGTCTGGAAAACGAAGTTAGGCTAGATTTGATTGAGCTTCTGCACTTTATTAATTAAATTGAGAGATTCTTGGCGACGAATTTTCCTTTTTTTTCTGATCTGCATGTAATCAATGATTTGATTGACTTTTCCTTTAGGCGGTAAAGTTAGATAAATAATATAGGCCTGTTG
Source organism: Cryptosporidium sp. chipmunk genotype I (assembly GCF_004936735.1). Classification (NCBI taxonomy): domain Eukaryota; phylum Apicomplexa; class Conoidasida; order Eucoccidiorida; family Cryptosporidiidae; genus Cryptosporidium; species Cryptosporidium sp. chipmunk genotype I. Next base: position 227,547 of record NW_027125608.1, read on the forward strand.
AATTGCAGGAATTGTCAGAAATCTATTATGGCATAAATTTCCTATAGAAATAAGACAGTTTTACGAATTAATGAACTAATTTGAAGTATATGAACGATATTTTAGTTAATTCTTAGCGGAAAAAACAGAGGAATTTGTGAAAGCTTAATCAAAGTAAAGCTTATATATGCAATTAAAGGTATTATCATATCCAATATATTAGTAGAATTACTTAAATCTTGTATGTTTTATGGATGAATCTACAGCTTATATTAAGCAGGAGTCTGATCAGAACCTAATAAATGGCAATGATCAAGCAGGCTCAAGTGATGTTGAAGAAGAACAAGGGGGATATGAGAAAGAGCAGGAAAAGGACGATGAGGAGACCCAAGGTGATGAAATTGTCTCATTTTTTGAAAATCAAAATATTTTAGATACTTACTTTGATAACTCAGAGGCCCAGGAGCTTCGTGATCTTGGTGTTTCTTTGGTGGATGCAAATGAAGTGAGTAATACCATTTTTGAGCAAATGAAGTCACATTTTAATACGTCAAATAAGTTCTTAAAAAGGAAAAGAACCTCCAGAAAACTTGGAAGTTCCTTTCTTAATAGAGATACTCTTCTTATACCTGAAGAAGAGACTTCTATATCCACATTAATTAAAGCTGAGACAGGTAACGAGAGTATTTCAAGTAAGCAAAGAGAATCAATGCATGAATCTACAAATAATCTTAGAAGCGACACTAGGTCAGAATCTAGGTCTGATTCTGGGCCTGAGCCTATTTCTGAGCATGTTGTTGGAATGGATGCATTAATAGATGAATGCCTTGAAGTAAAGGATGACTTAGACTTGGAAAGGTACAGATCCAGAGTTTTGAAAAGTAGAAACAGAATTAACGAAATATGTGAAAGCTGTGAAAGTGGTAATACAAACAGTATTAGCAGCAATAACTGCGGTGATAGTACTAGTGGTACCAACAGTTCTAGCTATAGCAGCAATGCCAATTCTGAAAGAGGTAGTTTGAGGATAATAAAGATTTCAAGAGAGTCAGAAAACAGTCGGCTATTCATTTGGGACAGGATCTGGAATGCATTGTATCCACATCAGAAGGAGGGAGTGCTCTGGATGTGGGGATTGTATTGCAATAATCATGGAGGAATACTGGCGGATGAAATGGGGTTAGGAAAGTCAATTACTGTGGCTTCATTTATTGCAGCACTATTTATTACATTTAAGCGTAACCAAGAAGCTTTTCTAGATGGTGAAACAGATTTTCTTGCAGTTAAATCTCAATTAAAATCTGAATTTGATCGAAATTCAGAAAAGATTTCTAGATCCACCTTTTCTAGTAATAAGGTACCGAATACTAATATTGAGACAGAATTTATTAAAAAGTTACCAGGTGAATCATCGCCATTCTTAAATGCATTAAACAAAGTTGAATATGAAGAATCCAGTTTCGATACAGACAACTGTAAGATGGTACTTTTGGTACTTCCTGCTACATTAATTTCCCATTGGATTGAAGTGTTTAATAGATGGTATTATCCGATAAGGATCATTCTGTTTCATGGAAAAGGTGAAGGAGAAAGAAGAGCAATGTTTGACAAACTCAGGGAGGTAGAAAAGGTAAGTAAAGAGCTTTTGGTTATCACAACTTATGAAACCTTGAGACGTAATTTAAAAACATTGAGACAAATTAATTGGTTTTACGTCATTCTGGATGAGGGACATAAAATTAGAAATCCAGATTCTGGAATTACTTTGGCAGTAAAATCACTGGGTACATGTAATAGGCTTTTATTATCTGGATCTCCTATACAAAATGATTTAAAGGAACTATGGAGCCTTATAGATTTTGTTTATCCAGGAAAGCTTGGAACATTACCTGTATTTGAACAACAATTTGTAATTCCTATAAAACAAGCGGAGTTAAAGAATGTTGCAAAGGTACAAACAATGAGAGCTTTAAATTGTACTCGGATTCTCCAGGAACTTATTAAAACATGCATATTAAGAAGAAGAAAACATGAATTACAAGACGTCTTAAAGTTACCATCTCAGGCAGAACACGTACTATTTTGTAGCCTAACTCCTGTACAATACGATGTTTACTGTAGTTGTTTAGATCTTCTCCAGGCTAAACAACTGGTCAAGAATAAGATATATGGGATTTCAAAGTATTTTGCTTTATTGAACATTTTGAGAGAAGTATGTAATCATCCAGAACTATTAAAGTTAGTTAGAAGACAAAACAAGAATGGAGAAATAGATTCAGATTTTGATCTTTACGAAGATCAAGAGGATGAGAGTGGCCTAAATGTAGAATTAGGGAGGACTGGAACTTTAAGAAATAGTAGATTTGAAGCTAATTTGGTCCAGAACAGTTTATCTTTAAGAAATATAAATGTGAATGGGAGAGATAGTGGAAAATATCAGGCATTAATGTCAATATTGAGGCTTTGGAGAGACAAGAAAGAACATAGGGTACTTATTTTTACGCAAGGAGTAAGAACTTTGAAGCTTCTCTCTGGTCTTTTGGAGAAGGATCTTGATTTGAGACCAAATAGAGATGTTTTAACTTTGGATGGTTCAACTCCTTTGAGCACTAGATTTTCATTAGTAAAAAGATTTAATCAGGACTCATCTATTTTCTTATTCATTTTGACATCTAGAGTTGGAGGGGTTGGCCTGAATATTATAGGAGCAAACAGAGTAATTTTATATGATCCTTGGTGGAATCCTATGACAGATGTTCAAGCTAAAGAGAGGTGTTGGAGAATAGGACAAAAAAAAGAAGTAATAGTTTATAGACTAATCACTAGAGACACCATAGAAGAGAAGATTTTCCAAAGACAACTATTTAAAGAGTTTATTGCAAAACAGATACTTAAAGATCCAAAAAGTCAGTCAAGCTTAAACTGGACAAATTTTAACGAACTGGTTAAGAAACCTAGAAAACCGAAGAATTATGTTTCTAATCCAAAGCTAGTTTCCAATTATGTAAAGAATATTAGAAATATTTGGGGAGGCAAGACAAGACAAAGAAAGGATGGAAACACATACTCTAGCTACTTTGATGACTTTGATCTCTACGATAATAAAACGGGACATGATGATTTGGACAATTGTAGATCCAATAATTCATGCAAGAAAGAAATAATGAATGACGAATTAAATCTATTTGGAGAGATAACTTTTGACGCTAAATCTGAGCATAACGCTATTATGAGTATTTTAGGAGACAACAATGACGATAATTTGGTTTCCAATAGTATTGGTAGCTCAAACAACGGAAACTGGCCACCAAATTCTCATTTCGGGAAAAACATACACTCGTTCAGCGACTATTTAAGTGATGACCTGGCAGAGGCCACTAATGAAATTATCAAAACTTCAGTTGAGCTAATCAAACAATCAGAAATTGAAAGAAGCAATTATGATTATAGTGTCCCCACGTGGACTGGTAAATCAGGTCAGGCGGGCGCGCCGAGTTCATTTATTTTGCGGAATTTGAAGCGCCAAAGAGTTGTACAGGGAAGAGGCGGTTCAGGTTCTTTAGAAAGAAGTGAAGATTGTAATAGGTACAATACAGGTGGGTGGGACGAGGAATCGATAAGAAGAAGGTTGACAGAGTATTTTTTAAAGAGAGAAGGGCTAGGGATAAGGACGAGCACAGAGGATTTACTGAGCAGTTTTGGGGAGTTGATACCTGATTCAAATCATGGTTTATTTAAGAAGATTTTAAAGCAGATTTGCACGTTAAATAAGTCAAACTGCGGGTCTAGCAAGGAGAACTATTGGGTTTTGAAGAAAAAGGATAATTTGAAGGCATTTTTCATTTAGATCCTTTAAATACCTGTGTGAGTGCTAATTGAGCAATCAGAGTCGAAATATCTAAAAGGGTCATCTTTGACTACTGGCTCATTTTCCCCCGATGAAAATCCAGATTCTTCGGAATTAAGATTTTGGCTGGTAATGATGTTAAAGCTGGAGATTTGTGCTGGCTTTGTTACTTTTCTTTTGTCAATCCAGTTTGTGTTTCTTTCATTTTCTCTATTGCTTATAGTTTCTTTTGAAACATTATTAGCTCTTTGATGATATCTACTAGATTTGGATAGAGGATTAGTAAGGTATTTTTTATTTTCTAAGACTTTTGACAATATATTTGTCCAAAATTCGGCAAGGATTAGATACAACCCGAGCGTAAGCAGTGTGATTGGAATCAGGTTTAGAATCACAAGAAGTATTTTAAATAAGAATGACTTGGAGAGCATGAGTTTACGTCTCTTACCATTTCTATGGCTTAAAGGCAATAGCTTTACTACGGATACAGGAAAGGTAGCTCCACTGTTTTTGTGTCTTTGCACAACTTCCAGTAGATCTGAATTTTCAAACTGTGTGTTTTCGAGCTTTAATCTCCAAAAGCAAATGCTCTCAGAGTTTGATATTTTTGTTTCAGACAGCAAGTCGCCATTTTTAAGTGGATTTTTGTGATTACTTAGTAATATAAGGTTGAAATCTGAGCATTTCTGGCCACTTGGCATTATTGTTCTTACCAGAATCTGATCTTCATTTTCTTGCTGATTTAATTCAAGAATTTCATTGTATCCTATTAGTTCACTTTTAGATTTTGAATCCTCATGTTGGATCAAATTCTCTTCTTCATGATGGTCAGCTCCTTTTGGTTCATTATAGGAAGAAAATGAAAGTTTTGTAATGTATATTGAATGGTTACTGGTAATACTATCTGAAAGACATATTAAAAACGTCTTTTCATTTAGATTGGATATTTCTTGGTTCATTTCAAATACTAAAAAATTCTTATTAATGTTTTTAATTTCTTTAAATTTAGAAAGATTTGTTATAAAACTACTATTTATGTTGGATGAAGAACATAATAAGCCGTAATTTTCACTAATATTGGAGTAATTTTCATTCCATTGTTTAAATACCAAAACTGAATGGTTTCCGTAGAATAAACTGACAACAATTCCTAGTCTCAAGTTCATTTGACCGTCCAGAATTGATATTTCTCTATCTAAAATTTCTATTCTGTCCTGGGTTGCTTCATTGATTGCTTTTCTATTTGCAATCAATTTTTTTGGCTCATTATCTTCCAAACTGTAATTCAATTCTTTTTCTTGATTGAAAAACATTTCATTCAAATGTCTTTCCTTCTTTTTTTTGGTTTCAATATTTTCTAGTAACATATCAAATAACTCACTTATTATTGGCTTTACATCTTTCACAACTTTATCATCACACCTGTAAGAACTTACTTTCAAACTCATGAATATGGTCACTACCAATAAAACAAGAAATTCCTTATCCATTTGTCCATTATTACTCAGTTATCTGCCTTTATTTAATAATAACAAATTAACAATATTAAGAAAAATTATTAAATTAATTAATTTTATCGACAGTTTTTTTTTCTTGTCATTTTTTCCCCGTGTGCATTTGAATGTGGGGTGTGGCGCCATGCATCGGTACCTTAGTGCCGGTATATAAAAATGAATTAAGAAAAAAAAACAATTTTTTTTTGTTCTCAATGACAGAGGAAAATGAAAAGAAAGCTTTTGTTAATAATTTACTAATTCAAATTAATGTTAAAGCATGGTTTTTTTGGATAGTGTATTTTGTTTTGGTGTTCATTATATACTTTTCAGCAGATTATTTATATATATTTAAAAATTCAGTATTTGGAATCATCAAAATTAACTACTTGTTCTACAATTTTAAGTCAAATTTTTTGAAGTTAAAAAAAGAAGGCCGCATAAATAATGTTTTCATTGATATTAAAGGTTTAAGCCAGTATGATCTTGAAATCCTTAAAGAACGTATATTTTCAAAAAGTGGCGATTATTCTAGAGAAATAGCATATATTCATCGAAAGCCTAAATTTGAAAGTGAAAATAACCGAATTCTTCTTAAGGCAACCTTAAGCAATACGCATTTAAACATTGATCTAGATCATATTCAAAATCCTAAAGAAAGCCACTTTGAATCATACTTAGAATCTCTGAATATTAAAGGGCAGCAAAATTCTCGATACTCATACTCAATATTTGTTTCTTTCAAAAGTTGTGGTGGAAGCAGCTCTGAAAATACGATTAATTTGTACAATAGTAAAATTTCATTATTTTGTTTGAATAATGAGATTACCAAAAGTGATTTTTTTATTATTTTGAACGATCTTTTTGATATATGGTTTTTAAGATTTACTGAAAATGAGCCTGAAATCACTAAATATACTTCTCTTCAAATTTCAATGTATAATTTATTTGACTTGGAAATGAACTATGTCAATTTACCAGATTTCAACAGAAGCCAATCATACTTGATTTTTGACAATTTTCTTTCACAAATTAGCCAACTATTATATATGAAAATTAAAATCCAGAACAAATATATTACCAAGGATAGTATAGACTTTCGAGATAATCAAAAAACCTATAATAGGTTAATTCAAAACCTCAATGAAAACGATTATAATTATTTTGACCAAAATACATTAGTATTACCTATTTTTAATCACTTTTCAAACTCGAATGATACTGATAATTACAGCTTTACCAGCACAAACAATAACTTTCTATTCACCCACTCCATTGTCACTCATGATTTGAATTCACTCTTATTCTCGACTATCGCTTGGATTAGTGCAATCAGATTGCTCATCCTTCCTAAGAACTATAAACTTAATTTCAAAAGCAGAATTAATAATGTGAGTTTCAAAAATCACATTATATGGGAAAACCAAAATGTTCTTCTCTCTGATTGGCAGATCTCAGCCATTCAACTTATTCATTCCAATTATATAATCAATAATATTATTTTCAATATTGATAGGTTTTTCTCGACTCTAAGTCTCTACAATAAATTCAGACTCCCAAATCACATATTATACGCCATTAAACATATGAACAAAATTATTCGTAACATTCACATGGTTAGCCATGACTACTTGCCTACTGTTCTACAAAATTCAAATGATTTACTTTTTAATCCAGAGTTTCATAATAGGAAAACCTTCAACTCAGACCTTATCATGGCAGTCTATTCCCCCGTGGCTCTTCCTATTTTATTTATAATTATAATATCCATGTTTAGAATTATTAAACATTCAAAAATGAAATTTGAATAATTCATATTACTTTACTACATGCATTCATTTTTGTCAATTTTAAATACAGACAGGCGCCACAAATGGGCGCCGCCAGAAATTTTTAATTAGTCAGAAAATGATTACTAGTAATACCAGACTTAAGTTAATAATAAGTGAATATATAAAAAAATCAGTTCAGTAGTGATTTAGTTGATTTTTTTGAAAGAATTTTTAGTTGATAAATTGGAGGGAAAAAGGAAAACTATAGCTGGTTTTTTTCTTTTTTTTTTTAAATATACAAGTTTAAATAAAAAAATAATAGATTTGAGAAGGTTAGCTACTCGGATTTTTGTTAGAGTGAGTTGAGAATTACGTACAAAATATAAAAGAAAAAGAGAGGGAAAAAAGAGTTAAATAAATACGATTTTTCAAAATGGAGGAGGTTCAGAAGAGCTCTAGAGTTTGGTGTGATTCCGATGACGAAAATCTTGAGATTGATATTTCTGATAATTTAAAATTAAGAAAATTAAGAAAAGTAGATGGAGAAAAATCAATAGATGGAAGAGAGTATTCAGAAAGACTGAGAGAATTTCACCACAGTAGAGTTTTTAAAACAAAAGGTAATGAATGGATTTACAAAGCGAGAAAAGAGAGATTTGAATCTGCTGAAACTGACAATTTAAGTCAAAGAATTTCAGATAAGGTCGGATCTGACACTTTGGACAACTTTGGAGCTTCTAGTCAAGTGAAGACAGGTAAAATTTACAGATATATTCAAAATTACAAAACAAGTAATAATGGTAAATTTATTAGAAGTGGCCAGCGTCTTATTAGCCAGTCAAAGATTGATATTAAAAGATTAACTAATGCTAATGTACAATCTCCTAGTGGTTGTGTTGTTAAGTCACTTGAGTTCCATAAAGGTCAACATATTGAGAATGGAAATAATGTATCATTGTTATCAGTTAGCGGTTGGGACAAGAAAATTAAGTTATTTAGTGTTGATGGAGTTGAGAATAAATTGATATCATCTTTATTTTTTGATAATTTCCCAATATACGAGTCGAGGTTCACAAGTTCAACTGAAGAAATGATGTTTTTGGGTCCACGTGCAAGAATTGGAGTATTTGACTTATTGGAAGGAAAGATAAACTTTTTGCCTGGAATAGCAGGAAGGAAAGATAAAAGATATTGGAATCTGACAATTCAAAAAAATGAAGGACTTGATAAATCTTACATAGGCTTATCCACGTCTAATGGCACAATTTTAGTTTTGGATGAACAAACCAAACAACTTGTTCGTTCTTTTAAGATGAATGACAGTGTTACTGGCCTAGCTTTTCATCCAATAGAAAATGACCAAATTATATCAGCCAGTAACACTGGTGAGATTTATGTTTGGGATATTAATACTGGAAGATGTAGAGAAAGAATTGTAGATTATGGATCTTTATGTATAACTGGCATCGTTTCATCTTATAAAAGTAAAGTTCAAAAAAGAGCTGTTTCTTCTTTTTATATCATGACTGGCTCTACAACAGGATTTGTTAACATTTATTCATTAGATGATAGTATTCAAAAAAACCAAGATAAGCCTGAAAATCAAAGTAATAATTCTATATTTAAGAGTCCAAAGTTTACTGTTGATAACATATGTACTAGCATTACTAGTATGGCAATACATCCCAGAAATGAAATCGCTGCAATCTCATCAAAGTGGACAAAGGATTCTTTAAAGTTGATTAACTTACACACTGGACATGTGTACAGTAACTGGCCTACAGCAAGAACTCCTTTAAAATATGTAACTTCAATGGATTTTTCAGAATATGGAGGGTATTTAGCAGCAGGTAATGATAAGGGTGATGTATTACTATATAGAATTAATGAATATATATAAATTCTGAGAAAACGAATGAATATACTATTTTCATTAATATTTTGTTATTATTGGATCAAATAAATCATATAAAACACATTCTTAAAGTTTGAAATAGTTATACTTTAATCACTAGTTTTATAATAAACTTAATTATAATATATCAAATCTACTATTTGTTTTTTGGTTGAATTTTGAATTAATTCAAGTAATAATTCTATCAGTATTAAAAGTAAATCTGTCACTTTTCTCCCTGAGTTGATTCATCTAAAGCCACTGTATCTAGCATTATACTGCTTTTACCGGTATTTTCACTGGTGGAAGATAAAATTTGTGTCACTTTTTGAGCTGCTGAAATACTTGTGGAATTTGTATTAGTTGTGCATGCGATATTTTCTGTACTAGTAGCATTTTTGTTTGAAATATTATTATTATTACTACAAACAGAAATTACTGAAGGTTTGTTTACTGTATCCACGTGAGTTGTATTGGATATGAACGTAGCAGTCGGGGTGTTGGGAGCTGTAGGAGCAGTAGACACTGTGGTTAATGTTGAAGGCAATATTACTGGGTTTCCACAACTTGTAACATTTGCTTCAATACTACCCGCCAATTGTGCACCTATCCCAATGGCAGAGCTAACATTTGCAGGAATTGTAGCAGAAGAAACCGGATTGTGAATTGAGCCAGCAGAAGACGACAACGCAGCCGCGTAAAGTAAAGAGGCATTCCTCAATGCATTCTGCTGAAAAGCATCCATCATCATAGTGTGGGGAGTCCCTTGCATTAGAGAAGCGACTGCAGCCGGGTACGCAGAGTGCTGAGCACCTATTGCAATGTGCGGGAACAATATTTGGGCGGGCCCTGCATGTGGATGTGCATGCATTTGACCAGTAACATGAAAGTTGCTGACTGCAGACGTAGACGTATCAAGCAGGTTGATATGATTTCTGCTGGGCGCGAATATATTGGGGAAATGGTGGTTGTTAGGGTGGGTTTGGATGTTGTTCCTGGAGAATTCGGTGGCGATGGGATTGCTTAGAGCAGATGAAACAGTTCCCGGGTTTGCGTGGGGGACGGTGATATTGCCACATTGGTTCTTCAAGTTGTTACATCCGTTGCTGGCTCCGAGTGCTGCAGATTTTCTGAATCTTTGATTACAAATTCCTGCGTGTTCTGGGCCACCCTCGATTGCAGTGGGGGTCTCTGGGGTAGATTTTTCAAACTGTCCGCTGTAGAGGTTGAATGTAAGTACTCCAGGCTTTTTTCTTTTGTGCGCGCCTCTTGCGACAACATTTTGTCTGCAGCCAATAGCAGCTGCTAGAGTTATTTCAATGGTGTATTCTGAGAGATCAGGGATAAAGAAGAAGTAGTATTTTCTAGTTTCACACTCATAATAAGAGACTGCCCATGCGGGTTTCGTTCTATCAAAGTGGATTCCTGTCATTGGGCTTTTGGGTACGCTGGAGAGGGATCTGGTGACATCTCTGAGCCAGTTTAGCTGCCAATCTGGAAGCATTCTGGGTGAGAAGCATGTGACATTTGCTGAGTTATAGTCCCTCTGCAAAAATGGATTATACTCATCTTGGCCATTTTGGTTGAGGGACTTATTGGATTCGTCATTTTTATTGGTTGAGGATGAGTTATTACTGATACCTGTTACATTACTATTGTTGGATATTTCGTTATTACAATTTTCACCGTTTCCTTTGGTAGATTTTAAAATGGTATCATCTTTTTCTGTTGGGACCGTCCAAGAAAGGGAGCCAATTAAGCTGGAGTGAATCCTCATAATCTTATCAAAAGAGGTTTTTCTGTCATTAGAGAGAAAAAGCTCATCTTCATGTGAATTTGTCGAAATGATGTTTCCTCCGATAGTAGAATTAAAGGTATTTGAGCTTGGTTTGCTTTCTTCAGACTTCAGGTGTAAGTATTGTGGGGAGCTCTGCAAGCTCTCAATGTGATTTTCTCCTAAAGCCTCTATGTTTTCTGAACTTTCCTCTTCTTCTCCTGTATTATCCGTCTCATCCTCTTGTGTAATTTCAAACGATCTGGTTTCTACTACTTCACTTATAGACTTCTTTTTTGCACTGCATTCATCCATATTCGAGTTAGTTTCTGTCGCTACTGTCTCAACAACACTGTTTACTGAGTCTATTGAGCATTCTTTTCGTCTCTTCTTTATCGATGCATCATCAGCAATCCCATTTTCAACGCATCCCACGATTTCTATTTTGTCCGTTGAAACGGTATTCTCCTGTTTAGTTCTTTCTGGGGTTGACAAAATTACTTGTACCAAGTTATCACAAGCATTAGTTTTAACTGTCTTTGTTGAATCGTTTGATTTTGGAGAAATGATCGAGTTTGTTGCTAAATTCTTGATGGCTTCCAAATTTTCTTTGAATACTATTTGTGAAACTGAAGTGTTTTCTGTTGCTGGGATTCCATTCTTAGCCCCTGAAATATAAGGAGTATAACCACAACCATATGGATACATTGATGGTACAAATCCTTGGCTTCCCTGGAACAAGTTTGCAAAGTAAAGCTGTAATAATGCTGGGTCATTATATAAAGCAGTATTCATCATTCCGTTGTTGAATGATTGATTTATTCCCTGTTGGAACATAAAAGGAGATACCATTTGTTGGTTTGCGATATGGGATGTGGCTAGAGATGCAATCTGTGCAATATTTGGAGTTTTGATTGATGATGGCGTGGGAGTGTTAGAAGGTGTGGATGAAGGAGTTAAAGTTGTTGATGGGGGAGAAAATGATTGATTCCCTTCATTAAGAGAATTTGGGTGAGAAATTAATATTTTTTGTTGGTTGTACATTAATTAAAAATAAGATGAATTATAAGTTAGCTTGGTTTTATATAATCTTAAAGTTATTCTTAGTATAACATGTATATATTATATATATGTTATAAATTCTGTGTAAATAATTGTTTTAATCTTTAGAAATTAGCCTTACTTTGAAATAATATAGTAATATAAATCAGCTTTACTATATTAATATCTAATATAATTATTATTCTTTTTTATTTTGGCTAATGTCGTCAACACAACAATGTAATTAAAGCCAAAGAGATATTACAAAAACCACTCAAAATTGTTAGTTATCAAACTTCCCAATGTATATTAATTCGTTTATATTCCTAATTTATAAGGAAGAAAAGAAAACCTTTTTTTTTTTTTTGCAGTTTTTCTAGTGAAATTAGCCTTAATATAAATATTTTTTCAAACTATATATTATTGCAAAATAAATTAAAAAATTTCATTAATATTAATTATACTCCCCCTATTTATTAAATAGCAGCAAATTTAATATATCCACCAAGTTACCCATTATTCATCTAGTGCACATGCAGATTGCAATACTAGTGGAGCAGGTGCAATTAATTTCTATTTATTTTTCTATTTATTTTATCCTTTATTCTAATTTGTAGACGTCTACAAAACGATATAGACATCAAAGTACGTAAATTCCACGGAATGTAGGGGGATATTGCCCCTCATTCATGATACAATTAAGTAAATTTTCAAGTATATTTAAAGGTTACTGTAATAAAACAATTATAAAATGTTTATCTTCATTAGTTCGCTCCATATTATATTTATTTAAAATGTGGGGATTTTAAGGCGGGTCAGTCACATGTCTTACCTTTTCAGTGGTATTGTCGGAATTTTTAATGAAGCGGGAGGAAGAAGAAAGCTTTTGAAAAAAATTTTTTAAATAAGAATAATTTAAAGTGTTTATTATTATTAATTTTTTTTTTCTTTAATTAATTTTTCTTTGAAAATGTTTTGTCAAAACTTACTTATTGTCCATTTTAAATCAATGTAGGATTATTTACTTGTTTTCTTTTTGAACTGATTAATATCATAAATGATATGTATATTTTTGTCCACATTAACTATAGTTTGACACGTCACCATACATGCAAGCTGCATGCGGAGTTGCAAAAAATGCAAGTGAATATAAAATAGATCCATGACTGACAATAAATAAACAAAATAGAAATACAAAAATTTAATAATTGTAAAACTAGATTGATAATAAAATTTCAAAAATTAATGAACTTTAAGAAGTCGTTATGTTAAAGTAAAAATCAAGTATTAAGATTTAAGGAGGAAAGTAAAAATAATTGAAATATATAATACATTAAAGAATTATTATTATTATTTTTTGTATGAATTGAATCTGGTTAGAAATACAAGTTATTTATTTAAGATTGAGTTAAATAGACAGAAGAAAATATATAAATGCATGTATATTGAAGCATGGAGGTATTTGAGATATTTATTATTAGATATATCAACTATATTAATATCTGGTCAATAGAATTAACAAGTGAAAATTTTTACGAGGAGTTCAGAGATGGAATTTTGCTAGTAAATTTGTTAAAACAGTGGTCAGGCTTATATGGGTATAATAGTACTGAAGGTGATTTAGTGATATATAAAAGACCATTAAACAGATCTCAAGCACTTAATAACATTAATTTATGTCTAAATTTTATATTAAATCCTCCAGAAAAGAGTAAATTACCCGAATATTTAAATTTAAATAATGAATTAATAGCAGCTGAAGAAATATATGATATGAATGAGAAGAATGTAATTAGATTTATTAGTACAGTATTTCATCATTATTTAATTCCATATTTACGATTAAATTCAAAAATGATTATAGAAAATATTAACAAATATTTGATGCTACATGGTTTATCATTCTCTGATGAAACAAAGGAAAATTTTTATAAAATGATTATCAAGGGGAATATTAATCAGGTAGAGGACGAAGACTTATTGGAAAGAGCAGAAAGTTGGGAGCGATATTTGAATTTAAATATAAAAGTAATGGATGATCAAAATCAATTAAAAACTAATTTAATTAACCTTAATGAAGAGGAAGAAGAACAAGAAAAAAGATATATTGATTTAAATACTTATAAATACGTTAAAATGGGGGAAAAAAATAATATGAAAAGTGATGAAGTTAGAAATTTTGAACCAAAGTATATTAATCCATTACAATGTGATATTACTTCAAACGGATTTATGTTAATTATGGTACTATTATATCAAATGGGATGGATAGATACAGCAATATTATGTCAAATGTATTATGTTCCAAAAACATTGGAAGAATTTAAATGGAATCATGAAATTGTTTACTATTCTTTTCAAACTATTAATCAATATTTGAGCATACAGAAAGAATTATCAATAGTTAATCATCATTCTTCAAATACAAAATTTGAAAGTAATTTTTTAAATAAAGAAAATGAAAGTGATGATGAAACTGTGACTAATATTACAAATTGTGAAATACCATTTATACTTGTACCACTCTCGAGTTTATATATGGAGAATTTTTCGCCATATGTATTATTACTACAAATTGATATATTACATAATTTGTTAACACAACAGATTGATAGTAATTATGATGTTACATCGTACAGTTCAAATAGATTGGCAGTTTATGGTCCATACCAACCAATAAATCTCGAATTATTGGATGAATTAACATATAAAGATGATTATCCACTAAATTGGACAATGAGTAATTGCGAAACTAGTCCCAAAGATTTACTTGAGGAAGTTAAAGAAGAAGAATGTGAAATAGAGCAAATAGATCATTATGACTATGAACATGGCAAAGATGATCCTGTATTATTGAAAAATGCTAAGCAGAGTGAAGTATCATTACATTTAAATATGGTAAAAACTAAGAGCTGCAATAAAAAAAATACTTCAAGAATTAGTGATCATAATTTAGCAAGATTGGAGGCATTACTCAGCCAGTCAAATATGATCAATGCTAATAGTATAAAAGAGTCAGAGGAAAATAATAGTACTCATGCTCAAGATAATTTTGACAATGAGCATGATGATGATTATGTTGTTGGTTCAATGTATGAATATTTGCAAGATAAAGAAAAAGAAATTGAAACTGAAAATGTTGTAAATAATTTATATGGCAATGATATTGAAGAAGAGCCGGAATATGATATAGGATATAATTACAATGATAATATTAGTAACAATCAAACTGAAAAGAATATGAAAAGTAAAAAAAGTAATAATAGTCTTGACGATCAAAAAAATTATAACAAAAATCGTTATCATCATCATCTCAATGAAAAAGTTGACCAAGCTGTGGAAGGTGGTGATATGGATGAAATGTTTACTGGACTCGAGAAGGAACTTGAGATTCTGAAAATTTATGATGAGAATAATTATAACGAAAAATTATCAAACAAAAATAACCAGAAAAATCAAAATGAAATTAATAACACCAAAAATATTACACAAATTTTTCAAGAGAAAATGGCAAGTAATACCAGAGAATTTAAAGAAAAGTTCTCACATATATTGAATAAGGAGGAAAATAAGCATCAGAATAAGGTTAAGCCTTTAATATCAAGAACAGCGTTAGAGGAGCAACAGAAGAAAATCCTTGGAATGGCAAGCGATGACAATGATTATGCTTCTAAAGTATTTGATATTACGAGAAAACAAAGTGATGGAGTAATTGAAAAAATTTCAACAGCAATAAGTGAAAACAACAAATTATTAGAGAAATTAAAAATGAGTATGAATGTGCAAAATAATAACTCTCAAAGTGAAATTAAGTCAAATTTATTAAAAGAAAGTGGTGAGAATAATGGATTTGTATCTACCGACAAAAATACTAGGGAAATGGTTTTTAATCCAATAGAATCAAAAGAAAATAATAAACCAGCAAATATTGAATTGAATAGTGAAATTAAAGTAAAAAACCTTGACACTCCTAAAAAGCCTTTATCTAATTCAGAAAATTTGAATAATGTAACAGTACAAAAAGTCTCTAGGAAGAAAAAAGCAAATAAAGTTAGCTTCAGTGATCTTGTTCAGATGGAGGTTGAGAGAGCTACAAAGAAGATCTAGGAGAAATACATTTATTAAAAATAGTACTCTTCTTCTCCCCTCTATTATAGTTCCAGGCTTAATTTAGAGTTCGAATTCAAAATTAATGGCAAAGAATGAATAAAGCTACATATATATAATCTTAACTAAATAAAAGTAGTTATTAGTAATAATTTAAATAGTATAAATATAGACTCATAAGAATCTTAAAATTCTATTACGGTAAAATATTTTCAATTATTCAGCAAACCATTTGGAAGTAAATTTCCATCAAGGAGTAAGTTTATAGTGGCAAGTAATAAAAATTTGTGTGAAGAGAAACGACCTAGATCTAAAAATGTGTGAAAGAATTATAATTTTAACAGAAATAATCACTAACTCAAAATTAATAAAACTAGAGAAATTAAGGAGTTGTGGGGAATTACTATTATTTTTTTTTTTTAACTATTATCCATATTAATTATAATTTAGTCTGTTTTTTTTAAAGAAGCAATCAAACAAAGGGCGGGAACTATAAATTAACAAATATTAAATTGTTATAACATTTAAAAAAACTGTCAAGTTAAATTAAATGCATTTTTTTTTGAAATTTTAATAAAAAAAAAAATATTACAATTATTAATAATTTTTATGGATTAGAAATTTACTCCATATTTTGAAGTGCAATCTCAAATAGTCAAAAACCTAAATATTTTCAGACCAGGCATATTTTTAAAAAAAAAATTAAATGACTTTTATATTCTAATACAGAAATTGAGTGTGTGTGGTCGACTAATTTTACATTTATAAATATTCATATATGTGATATGCTGATAAATACTCAATTTAAATATGCTTGTATGTTTAAAATAATATATTTTTAAATTAGTTTGTGAAAGTAAGCCCTAATAAATAATGAATAAAGTTATATTGGACAGAAAATTATTAACGCTTGAATTTCTATTATTAATAATATTATTAATATCTGACCAGATTTCATGTGAGAACTTTATTTCAATAACAGATTATAATGAATTAGTGAAGAATAACGATGGAAATGATATTAGTGACAATAATAATAATCTCAAGAATAATAATGTGATTGGGCCAAAAATTACATGGATGCCTACAAAAAAGTTATATTTGTGTGATGATTACCATTTTTCAGTAACAACTCCAAATTCATTTATATACCCAAAACTGGAGATAAAAATAATCGAGAGCACATTAACCCAAGGCTTTACAATCTTTTTAAGATGTGGAAATTTGGCAACACCTTATAATTATGATACTAGGATTGATATCCCAAGTGGAATTAACAAAGGTACTATATTGGGTAGAAAACTACCTTTATGCAATTTTCCACTTTTAGATAATAATGCTTATAATATTGATATTTATATTGGTGATGTTGATATAGAATTTACCAGAAGACATTATTGTCCTTGTTCTTCACAATATGTAATTTTAAGTATTGGGTGCTTGGTAGAATACAATAATAATGAAATTATGACTCTTTCTCCTTCTTCAGAATATAGCTTAACTGGGCCAATTAATAACAAAGAAGAGAATAAAGAAGAATCAAGTAAAAGTATTATTAATAGCGATAATTTACCATTAAACAACTTGAAGATATTTTCGACTCCAGTTTGTGTATTAGAGAATGACTTTGTTACAATATGTAATGCAGTTTTACAATTTTCAATTCAGATTGGTGAAATAAATACTGATATAAAAGATAAGAAGAATGAGTTAATTAGCAATATTTCACATAATTTCTGTATTTATTTATCACCATATTATTGGAATGATGAATTATTGGATGCAATAAACAATAAAAAAAATAGTCAATTAGCATATGAGAGAAATTTATTGGATAGAAAAGAAAATAATTTTAATTCCAATAGCAAAGGTTCATTAGCATCAATACCAGTAATAAATAATCATTTAACTTCATCATTTTCACCAAATATATGTGTTGATTTAAAGAATGAATTATCAGATAGTTTAATTAAGAATGAGAATCTTCCTCCACAGCTTAGAAGTAATATTGACTCAATAACAATAAAACTAGTAAAAAATGATGGTGAAGATAATAATAATAGTAATAATGATCCAAAGATGATCAAGGCCAATTTTATTTTAAATAATATTAAACCATCCAAATATTTCATATATCCATTTCTTTTCAAATACAATACAAGATCAAATATAGATATGGGAATATCCGAGAATAGTAATATAAGCAGTTTTAATATGAAATTCTTTTATGATTTGAATTATACACAATTAACAGGAGATCCATTCATAGTAAAATGGTTACCAACAAAAGTGGATCCAGATTATAGATTGGAAAATATGCCAAAAATGATTGAAAGCGAAAATTTGGATATGAATGTTAAATTGAATGAGTCATTTTATATTGTAATACCAAAAACAAAAACAAATATTCTTTCTTTTGAAAGTAATAATTTATTTTTGTATATAAGTAATGAGTTATTGTATTTATTTGATAGATATAGTTGCTCACTTATAATTGATTATGTTGGATTACTTGGAAGATTTCCCGTATATAACGAGAATAATTATAATTTAATAAAAGATTATGAATTGAAAGAGACTAAAATTTTTAATATAGCTTCAGAACAAAAAATAATTGATAATTCTTTAATACAAATAGCAAATATTTCAATACCATTATTAACAATAAATAATAATCTTCCATTTACTTTTAAGATGAATATTAAAACTGATATTAAATCAGCGGAGAATATCCCAATAAAATCAATAAATATTAGAATAAAGCATCAAATGATACCAACAATGTGCAAAGAAACAACATGCTCAGGACATGGTGATTGCTCCTTAATTGAATACTCGAATAATATTAATATTTATTGTTCCTGTTATCCTGGATGGGGCGGATTTTATTGTTCATATCCTTATTTATCGAGCCAATCAATACTAGCTTATCCAATAACATTAGTAGGAACAAATTTTGTTGCTATTCCAACAATTCTTGTATGCATAGTTAAGAAGAAATGGCTCGTTGGTTTTCTAGCTTTTATTGCAGGATTAATATCATCAATATTTCATGCTGCAGAAGTTGGTTTGCTTGTTGATCATGAGGATATACTTTTAAAAGGTGATTTAATTTCAGCGCAACTTATTATTTCTTTTGTATTTATATTGCTTTGCAGATTAAATTATAAGGTTGAGATTTCATTATTGTTTTCCCAGATAGCTATTTTAATTATTCTCACGTTATTAACTTCAAGACTTGTAACAACAGTAATTCCATTAATGATTTGTTTTACAATATTATTTTCAAGAATAATTTATTGGTATAATACCACGAAATTATATAGTGAAAAGATCCCATCTGAAATGTCACCTCCAAATCTTGAAATTTCATGTACAATTCCTATTGAGCTTACCAATACTTTAAATACTCCAACTCATTTAATTTCAAAAGACAAAAATAATTCAAATAATGGCGGAGAATTAAGAGCATCTCCATCAAATTCTTCAAATTGTATTGATAATTGTAAAAATGGTCAAAACAATTCTTCTGTTTCTCAATTTGGAGTTTCAAAAGTTAATGATATTATTTCACTTCATAATATTACTCAGAACTCAAATCCCATTCAGAATCTTAATTCTACAGTTCGTAATGCAAATAATTTTATTATTCGCTTACAATATTCTATTATTAACGCTTATAAAAGGCTTATTTTCATTTTTGACCGTGAGTATTACTCCCCTAGGCATATTTTAATTGGATTTATTATGGGTACCATTGGATGTATTACTTGGTTTCTTGAAACTGTTGATACTTATTGGTTTTTCCATTCAATATGGCATATTATGGCATTTCTCGCAAGTACTTTTATTGTTCACGGCTGTGTTCCACCAAAAATTCAATTTTTCCCGACTAAGAGCCATGATTTCTCCTTTAACAAAAAGATTGGTCAATCAAATGCCAGTAATATTAATAATAATAATTTCAATAGACCAGTTGAATTTGCTGATGGTGTAATTAATGTTGAACTTAAGTAGTAATATTGTATCAATCAAATAAATATGTGGAGTACTTGAAATTTCAGTTTATTCAACTCTAAATTTCTTGCTCGTTTGTTCAATGGTATTACCGTTAGGATCATTGTTTATTTTTATTATAATAAAAAAATGTTATAAATCAATTATTTGTCGAATTTTTAACCACTTTATTAGAAAAAAAAAAAAAAAAAAATGATTTGATCCTCTTTTCCCTAAATTTTTTTTAATTCATTGTGGAAAATAATAACAACAAAAAATTTTGCATGTATTACGTGTTTTGCTTTTGTTGCATGTAAATGCATGCAATATATATTAAGTCCTATAAGAAAAATTAACGATTTGATTGGAGAAAAAATATTTTCTAAATAATTAAGAAGGTAAATTTCTAACTAGCAATAATAATAATAGGAATTGCAGTAGTTATTATGATAATTAGTCTTTTAACTATTTAAAAAAACGTAAAGAAGAATTTAATTTCTTTTTATTCCAATTTCTCCCCCGGCTAACACAACCTTCAACCTTTTCTTCCCTAAATATCATATGTTCAAAAAGCTAATATTCCCGATTGACCATTTTAAAGAATTAATAACAAAGTTAGAAGCGGTTTTAATATCAATATAATATAGTTTATATATTTTTAAAAAATTTTTATTTTAAGGGTGTAATATGCAAAATACTCACAGTGCTTTCCGAGAATTATTTTGGCGCTGAAAATGTGCACCCAGGTGGTAACATGTCAAAAAGATTAGACGATAATTTAGGTAAAAGTAAAATACCAATAATAGTAATATAATGAAAATTTCAAATAAATAAAGGTTTGTAAGAGAATAGAGAATAATAAAGGGTATAATTTAGAATTTATATTAAGATATACATCAAAATAAAACAAATCTTAATATATTGTATAATTAGATAAATTTCATTCATTTATTTGCAAGTTTAAAACTATAAATTGTTGAGCTTAGATATTTTTTTTTGGAAGTGAGTCAACTAAAGATTTATTTCTTGGTCTAAATAAGTAATGAATAATTTCTACAAATTAATAGTATTTCACTATTAATTAAAAAGTCATTGTTTAAAATAACTTTCCTACAATAAGTATAGTATAAATTGCTATTCTATTTCCAGAGAGTAAAATAATAATAATTTTTGAAGAATAGAAACAATTTAAAAATAAAATGGCTATTATAGACCTAGCTAGCCTATGTTCTCCAATACATACGTTCAAACGTGGCCTAATATTTGGACAAAATCAGAATTTATCGACCAAAGATCAGGGATTTGAAGCAGTAAATCCTTCTCAAAACAGAGTTCACTCAAATAGTAATTCATCATCTGAATTCGAAAGTGAAATTACAAATTATGGAGCAATTAGTGTTACCAGTTTAAAAAGCAAAAAAGATTATTCAATTCTAGGAAAGGGTATTGAGTCTAATTTAAAGTCAAATTCTGGATCAATAGAGGTTACAGGATCTGAGTTAGGAGTAGGAAAAGTTTTAGGTACAAGTACAAGCTTAGGTTTAGTATCTGGACTAGGACAAAAATCTGAATCTTCTTCAAATCATGAACCAAAAAAGACAGAAACGAAAATAGGATGCCATTTAAAAAGTTCTCAAGAAACTGCAGTTTTAGTTAAACAAGTACCAAGTAACCAGACTCAAGGAGGAAGCTTCAATCTAATGAAAATAACTCAGAATATTCAAAATTATGGATATAGATATACTTATGATAATCCAAATATGTTTACTAATCATAATAATTTGAGTTTAAATAGCTACCAAAAGAATACAATTGCAATATTTGACTTAGATGATACATTAATTCCAACAGATTGGATTAGAGATACTTATACAAAGATTAGACAAAATCCTGCATTGAGTTATTTATTCTCAAATTCTTCAAATAATGTCTACCAATATATAAGGATGCAGATTGATCAACAAGTCAATTACCAACTAATACCAATTATTATTAGAATTTTAAGCCATGCAAAGAATATTTTTCTAGATGTTGCAATAGTTACAAATGCAAGATCTACTGGATGGCTTAAAGTGATTGATACTATGTTTCCAGAGCTAAGCAATGCTCTATATGAGTTAGGAATTCCAATCATTAGAACAAATCCTGTTGGTAAAGAACCAGATATAGAAGATGGAGAAAAATACTTTAATTATTGGATGTTGGCCAAAAAATTTGAATTTGAAAAGATTGTGGTTAGATGGAGCTCAAATATAGATAATGGTAAATTAGATTTGATTAGTATTGGCGATAATGACTTTGAAGAATGCGCTGCAGTTCATTTAGCTGTAGTTGATAAAGCTGTTAGGTACTCGAAAATTATTAGATGTTCTTCAGGACTTTCACCAAAAGCTTTTATTAATCAACTCCAAGCAATTTCAAATGCGATAGAAATTGAAAGAAAAAGAAGTTCATCTCATTCCTGGATTAATTATAGTAATACTGTTTCTTCTATTATTATTGAGAGTGGCCAACCATTTAATTCTGAGACAATGAATTTATTTGACGATTATTCTACTGAGGATGAATAATTGATACTGTTTATATTAATTTAATATATGGGTTTATCAATGAGCAGGTTTCCTAATAAGAAAGGTATTATAGGAAATGCGATTTTATTTAATTGGCTATAGGTTTAATTAAATTAAGAAACAATGGAGGCAATAAATGTTTAGAGAAGTTGTAAATTAGTAAATATTTCTAGCTTTGAATGAATTTTTTTCAAATATCAGTATGTCAGGATAAGTTATCATTGAGTTTTGTTTAAGTTTGTATTATAAGAATTATTTCTAAACTTTTTATGCAGCTTGTGTTTTAAGAAATAACCTCAACTAATAAATATCACTAATTATTAATCTAATAGAATAATTCAATTACAGCATTTCTTCGGTTCAAATGTAGGGTTGAAACAAAATTATT
This sequence comes from Cryptosporidium sp. chipmunk genotype I, assembly GCF_004936735.1. Classification (NCBI taxonomy): domain Eukaryota; phylum Apicomplexa; class Conoidasida; order Eucoccidiorida; family Cryptosporidiidae; genus Cryptosporidium; species Cryptosporidium sp. chipmunk genotype I. Next base: position 250,408 of record NW_027125608.1, read on the forward strand.
TTTTTTTAATAAGAAATAATTGACACATAATTAAGATTCAGATAATATTTTGCATATAATTTGTGTAAAAAAGACAGCCAAAATTTTAGATTATAAATTTAGTGTGTAAATAAATATATTAAAAAATATTAATTTTTTGATTTAGCTGGGAAAGTTAAAATACTAAGATATCGAAATTAATAATTTTATTTTTTTTTTTATTTTTATAAAAATCTAGATGTGAAAATAATAAAAATAATATATACTTTCACACTGACTTCAATAGGTTAAAGTTACATCTTCGTAGGATCATTACCTTGTTTTTCAGAGTATGCATAATGAAGTTTAGAAACATCTTCTCCTGGTACATGCTTAATAATGCCATTCTTGCTTATTTGATAAACTCTAACAAGACCTCCTGAACCACCATCTCTGTTTGTTGCAATAACAATAGCTCTTTTTCCAAGATCAATTGCCTCCTCATCAGTTAAATCATATCTATATCCACTATCCAAAACACCATAAGCATATAGAGAACCCGATCCAACAGAAAATTTACAATCTTTTACTCTTGATCCCTCATTATCTACATAATACAAATGAGGACCATCCTTATCAAATCCCGCTATCATAATTCCAGCAGAAAGATCGTAAGCCCTATAATGGAAGAATATATTCGTGATCATCTTTGAAGCTCCTGCTACACTTATTCTTTCTCCATTCCTAAGTTCATAAAGTCTGCATAACTTTGAAAGTACTCTCTCCCAATATGAACAGTCTGCTGCACCTCCTGCCATTGTTCCTAATAAGAAATCATTAATCTGAATAATTTTCTTCACTTCTTGGCTTGCAATATAACTTCCTTGTGATGCTCTACTATCAACTGCTAATATTACTCCTCCTTGGTAAATAAATCCCAAAGTTGTAGTGCCTCTATTCATCATCTTTCGTATTTCTCCACTGTTGTATTCACTCACAAATTTACATGGATTCTCAATATTTGCATATTGAAAAGTTTCCTCATATATTCTTTCCACAAATTCCTCTTCATCCTTATCATTCCCAAAGAAATCCAATTTCAAAAATCCCGAATTCTTCAAATTATCATTTCTTATACCGTAGTGGTTGATTGTTTCCACGCCTGAATCCAAAAAATCAAAAGTCATCTTTTATATTATAGAATTTATGTTGAGCTTAAAGCAGTAGTTCTTATAATTTTTAAAAAATTTCAATAGATTATTTACAAAGAAGAATCAAACAGAAAATTAATCCAATATTACAAACTATTTTGCAATCTTAAACAGAATTTTGTCTGATTTACGTTGCAGGCTAGTCTTTAGTTATTCTTTAAAAAGCTTGCTCCCCTCTTTCTTTTCACCTTTATTCACACTCACTATATTTAACAATTAAACAAATATCCTCAATTATTACTTATTTATTACTACACTAATTATTTAAATAATTACTTTTCGCCAAAACACCCCTCAAAATCTCCCGCCACATTTTGGCGGTATATAGCAAATAATATAATATTTAATTTATGTGTGTAAAATATTACTATTATTGTACCAACATAAATAATGATTTAGTAAATGTTTAGAAAAGCAAGAATTTTAGTAATGTTTTACATATATGAATCTTATTTTCTTGATTTAAATCTCTAATATATATATGCCTATGAATTAATAATTACAAAATATTTATTTGATAAATAATCTTAACTTTCTATATGAAATGCTTTAATAGTATTGGGTATTTAAACATTAAAATTCTAATGTAAAGCTATTAACAAATTTTCATGTATATTTAAGTTTTTTCGAATTGATATAAAGGAGATCTATTAGTGCTTGGAAAAGTCTAAGAATAAATATATATTTTAGTTTGATATATATCAACGATATATGCAGAGCGAATCATACAAGAAAATGCAATTAATTATTTAAAAAAAAAAATTCAATTGGGTTTTGTATTTATAAACTGAATAGAAAAACTTGAAACTTGACTTATTATAAGCACTAGCTTTCCAAAACGTATATAAATTACTGATACCAAACTTGATATGGAAAGTGCATATTTTTCAGAATGGCTGGAGCTAAATATTGGCAAAAGCTTTGTTGTTTTATTGAATGAGTTTGTAAATGATGGCAGAATCTCTCCGAGTCAAAGCACAAGAATGATAGAAAACTATGTAGAATCTTGTTCAGAAATTTTGAAAAAGCATGTGAAATCAGGTCGCAAGCTTAAGTCTGAAGGAATCATTAGTCACTATAACTGTATTGATGGGAAATGGGATTTGCTCATTAAAGACGTAGTTATATTCGGTAAATCTTTAGGAAGAATAAAAAGTAAATATGTAAAGGTTTCTGGCAAGGAAATTAAGAAAAAATAGAAACAAAGTGGTGGGAAGTATTACAAGGCAATAATACACTATTTAAAAAACTAGATAAATAATAACTGGCAACAATTTTCTCACGGATATTACAAATAAACAGACAAGTAAACTTTTTAAATGAAGAAAAATGTCCTTAACTTCATTTTTCAATTGAATTTATCAAAAAAACTTTTTCAAACTCAAATCTTTAACTTTACTAGTATTATTATTAGAGCCAAAATTTTTAAGGGTAGATAATTTGCCAATGCTAGAACGAGTAGATTTAAATTCCAAAAGAAATTTATATTTTTCAAGTAGATTCAAGCATTTTTCAAACTGTTGCATATCATAATATATCTTAAGTATGATATTGATCACACTGACAAAGCTTTCTAAATGTTCTTTTTCTTGGTGTTCTAAACGGTTTAAGATGTCATGAGAAACCAATATTGAGTCTGTATCTTGGTTATTTGTCAAGTTACTGTTTATATCTTCAACAAAATTATTATATTTCAAAATGATTGATTTCTGATTTTGACTGTGGAGAATCCTATTCTTATCGCTCTTAAAGTTATCCATATTTTCTTTCTCAATTATTTTCAATTTTACGTCACTGTTAGATTGTTCACAGTAGGCTAACTTTGAGTAAAATGGAAGTAAAACGACAACATGTAAAATTTTATCAAAAACTTCCAAAGCTAAAACATTCCAAGTTGTTTTATATATTATATCATTATAGCTATTAAGAATTCTCCCCAAATTATAGTAATATTCGAATTCCATTTTTGCATTACTTGAGTTTGTTGGGATGTAATTCTCAACTACCTCCCTTGTAAAAATTGACAAATTCAACTCAAAAACTACTCCTAAGTCCTTTTCTACATTATTGTCAATATTGTATCCCATATTCTCAAGCTCTCTGATTAATTTCCTCGCCTCCCAAATTGCATGCAAATTCCCACTTGCATTATTATTACATGCATTAGAGTTTGATGTGGACAAATTATTATTTTCAAAAATTATAGAGTTTGTTTTGCTTTGAATTATACTTTTTGATTCAACTTGAAGTTCTGATGGAGGAAAAAGGAAGATAATTGAGAAAGGGATTTTTAGAGTATATTTCCCTCCAAGAAAACAGTAAAGAATGGATTGTTCAAGCCAAATTGGAAGGTTGTAAAAGCCTGGAGTAACTTGTAAAAGAGCGGTTTTAATGTTTTCAGTAAATTTAAATGGTAATGAAAGTTCAATTCTCTTTCCTTGTTTAGCATTGTCAACTAAAGTAAATTTTTCTAAAAGAATATTAATTCTTGTATTATGTTCCAAATTCAAACTGGAAATTCTTTTGGAGGATAATTTCCCTTCTTTAAGACTAGAATTGTCATTGTAAAGTGATTCACTCTCAAAAGATGATAATTTGACGTTGTTGTTTTGAACTTCCTTATTAAATGGGAGCTTTATTGGAATATTCTTTTCCCAGTGAAATCCAGTCAAATGAATTAGTATGTTAAGTCTTTCTTTATCAGTAGAGTAAATTCTAAATTCGGAAATCTCACCAAGTTTCATTGATAAGATGCAATGAATAAATTCATTCATAGAGAATGTTTTGTTTCCAAAAATTTCTTTGATTTTTTTATTGCTTTCTGATAATTTATCAAGATTTAAGGAAACCTTTATCCACTCTAATCCAGAATTCAAGTTACATAGTTTTGGAGATTTAGCAAAATTGTCCAAAATCGTTTCAAACTGCAGCTTGGAAATTAGTAATTCTACTTTGTCCTTCTTGTTAGGAGATTTTAGGTGAACTCCTTTTTTCCAGATTTTCTTATTAACTTTATCACAGATCATTTCAATACGATAAAAGTCATGCAAAGTTATTGTAAATGTATCAAATTCATTCACTTCCTTCTTTATCAAATTTATCAACTTTTTGGATCTATTATTATAATTCTTATAGTCTTCCACGTTTATTATAGAATTTGAACAGATTTTACCATATAAATCCCTGGGTTTTGAGAAAACGGAGCCTTTCCTGACTAAAATCTTGGATTTTTCTCCTTTGAGCATTTTTCTGAGAGCCATTTCAATACCCCATGGTATTTCTCTCTTCCTAGTAGAGTCATATTCATTCATTGAATGGTCGCCTAGAATAAGCTTTAATCTGTTGTTTCCTTCTTGAGTTGTATTTGTATTGCTCCCATTACTGGATTCCACTTTATTAGAACTTTCAAACTCAATAAGAAGTTCATCACCAATACTTGGTTTTTCATATCCACTTCCACAAGATATAATCTCTTTAAGAACTCCCTTTAGTGAAATGATGGAATAATCTCCGATAGAATCTGAGGGCAATTCATCATCGGAATTTATTTCTGTAATGTCACTTAACTCAGAATCAGAAGCTTCTCTCATTTTCAATTTAACTAAACTTAATTCTGTCTATTTATTATAGTTTATTGAATTCTTATTCATTCAGTTCCTCTTTTAGAATTACCAAGGAGAGTACAGTTTGATTCATTTATTCGTTCTAACCTTCAATAATTATTTTGCTTAATAATTCAACCTTTTTTTTCAACGGATCCTCATAACATCAAGTTAGTTGTATCTTTTTCTTGTCTAAAATTGAAAGATTATATTAAGAACAAGTTATAATATAAAAGCAGCAATAGTGTTGTTAATTCAATAGATAGGGATAATTATAGGTGGTATACAGAATGAAAGGTACTGTGGCTTTAAATATAACTCAAATCAAATCCATTTAGAAAAAGGAGAAGAAGAGTATTGACCTTAAACAACTAATTTGCTTAATTAACCAATTTCCTATACTTTCTTTTCTAGATATATATTAGACACAATATTAACATTTTTATTAAGGATTTGGCGGGTTATGTGGGATTTTAATATTTATTGCATGTAATCGTAAATCTAAAGCATAAAGTAAAAAAAACAATAAAATAAATAATATTCAGTAAAATTTTCAATTTAACTATTTATTAGTAATTCAAGATCTTTAATAAACGATTTTGAGTTCAGCAAATTTGTCCCTCCAAGAATTACGTCAACATCATATAAGTTTTTAATGACATTTGCATCTCTAGATTCCTCCAAAGTAACACCTCCAACAACAAATACCATAATTTTTAGTGGTTTTTTTGAAGAATTATAATCATCAGTAGTTGACGGAAATCTGCTATTCTTTAGCTTCCCTTTAACCAAATTTTCTAAAACTGAGTATAATAAAGTCTTGTGTTGAATATAAATATTATTATTATTAGACTTATTTATTGTATTCTTTGCAATATTTAGTAATGTCTTGTTCAAGAAAAGGTCCCCAGATCTAAAATCTTCTCCAAAAACTTCAAGTAATTTATCGATAAAACTAGCCCGGGCTCCCAAATGATACTTGAAGTTATTAATTTGTATTTCCTCCTTCTCATATTTCAAAGAATAAAGAAGAGCTAGTCTTAATTTGTCAAATTGAGAAATTCCAGTATCTGATAATAGATTTCCGACCTGTTTAGAATGTTCATCAACATTATCACAAACTGTTAGATCCTGTTCTAATGCAGATATTCTCATTAAGCCTCTTTCTTGAACAATTCTTGAAAGTTCATGAAGTATATTTACGTGCTTATATATATTATTATACTCCTTTTTAAAATCTGGATATATTTGAACAAATCTACTAATATCATCAATAGTTTCTAGACGTTGATTAACTTTAGAAGATTCATTGTGATCATTGACCAAATTTCTGATGGAAAATCCAATATCTCCAAAATTATCGTATTTATGGTCTTTAAAAAAATCATCATATTGCTCAGATAATACAAACTCCTCGTTTTCTTTGTTGGAGAGCCCACCACTATCCAAACACAATCTATTATGCTTTATATCTAGTAATTCGTGAATCATTGCATGATATGTCCACTGAGTTAGAAGTGGAGTAACAGGATCTTCTCTTCTATCAAATATTAATAGAATATTATTTTCATTTCTCTTATCCTCGTAAATTTCTGATCCAGAGTTAACAAACTCTCCTGATACTAAGTCTATTAAATTAGAATCCAGTAGTCTTCTTTCTACTGCAAATGCAATATTTCTGCACAAAGGTGAGTTTGCTAAGTACCGTATTATAGGAATCTCCCCAAGCTGTAGGCTTGCTGAGTAAATACCTTCAATCATTCTGGAGAAGAGTGTTTCTTCATAAGTCGTCCAGCATGATGGTAGTTTATACATCGAGGCTTTAATATTAAAAGTTGAATGAATTAAAAATTTAAAATACTTGAATAAAACTTAAACTTACCAAAGTAGTTCATGCTCAAAGAAAATAAGTCGCAGCTAATAGCGTTGAAATCGATTTTTACTTCTTGTATCCTTTTAATTACGTCATTTTCATCACTAAGAGCGATCTTTTGTAGTATTTGTGGAGATATATTATTAGTAAAGTATACATAATACTCTTTGAACAAAGGTTTCTTAATCTCATTACATAATATTGAGATATTTTCTTTGTTTGGCCTTATAAAGTAGATTCCAAAGAAATGAGGGAGGTTTGACCTATTTGAGATGTCTATTAGCTCTGTTAGAAATACCTCCCTTTTTAATAACTCGGATTGAGAAAATACCAAAGAAATTTGATGAATAGTTTCCCTATCCAATATTAGAACCTGAAAACAGAAAGTTTTATTCATTAATTGTTTGGGTTTAAGTAGAAATCAGATGAATAATAATAGTAATAATAATTAATATTAGGGATTAGAATAATATATCGCGTTGGATTTTACTTACTTTGATCCCAGAAATTTTATTAAAAATAGAATGAATTAGTTGATTACAGCTCTTCAATAAGTTTATCATGATTCAAAAATCTATTTTATTATACTTTTTATTTCCAATTGTTTTTTTGACAGACTTTTCATGTCAAACCACTCAAAATTTTAATTAATCCTTTGAAATAATTCTATTTATTTTATATCAAGAAAAACAAATTAACCAAGAGATTTTCCCAAATCTTTATTATTTATTCTAATGTTAATTTACCAAAATTGCTCATTCTTTTATCTCATAATTATCTGCTAATTATTTCCCCCTATTTTAATTATGATTTCTCATGTACCGGTATATTGTCTTTGGCGCCTGTGTGCATGTGGGGCAGTGGGCAAAGATTACTTGTTTTTTGTGCACAGGAGGGAAGGAATGCGCTTTGAAGCGAATAATTAAAACATTAAAGAGTTATTGATATTTTATTAAACTTATTTTCAAATATATATCGAGAGTCTTAGTGCAAATTTGCATTTATCTAATGCATATTTTATTTGAAAAAGCAGACGGTTAACTAATTTCTTGTATATTCTATTTTTCTTTTTTTTTAAAAGTTATTTAAAATTTATGTGGATGAATAAAGATAAAAAATAAATATAATTGATCGACTACAGGCCGGACTCTTTGGTCTTTTTAAGTTCAAATTCATTTTTCTCTTTAATTTTAGCTCGAATGAAATCATACAAGTCCTTATTAGTATTAAGTCTTTCTTTATGTAGAGAATTAGGTTGATCTACTTGAAGACAAACACTGTTGAATTTGTCCCAACAAGCTTTAATGAAGTTTTTTAAGAAGAAGTTAAGTAGCACTTGAGGTGGCTCAAAAAGTAAATCAATTTTCCATTTAAAAATTAAATGCGTTAAATGATCGCTATAGGGGCTGACTAATCCTCCACCAGAAATATTTGCTCTATTTGAGTATCCTAACGAGTATGGAATTTCAACTTTTAATCTTGGATGGAATCCGTGATCTTCAATAGAAGATGCATGAATAAATATTCTGTTATTAGGAATGATTTCATTACTTGCCCAAATTTCCAGAATAATTTCTCTATTTGAAAAAGGCCATGGAATATCTATGTATATTGCAGTAACTAAGTGTATTCTATCTTTATGTAGAATTTCTTTAATGGAGTTAAGACCAAATTTTATAGGAAAAGTATAGTATGGAATCCAATCTTTATATAAATCTCTTTCGTAAAATACAGAAAGAATGTTTAAAATATTAGTTTTAATAAACCCTTGAAAGCAAATCTCAATAATTGAGGAATTTTCATAGCTTCGATACCACAAGTCAAAAGGGTCTTTTTGAATAATATATTGCCATTCTCTTGGCTTTGTTTTTGTTACTAATCCACTACATTCTTCGTACTCTCTATCTTCAAATAAATTTCCATCATTGTCAAAGTAGAAATCGCCATTAATTTCTAATTCATTATCACTATTTAGTGATTCTAATTTACTGTTTGAAGACTTGAATGACTTATTACTTTCTGTTTCGTTTTCTGAATAGAATTCTTCGTTTATTTTATCCTCAGAATTATAAAATTCAAACTCGTGAAAAAATTCATCGTGTTTTTTATTATAAAAGTCTGAATTAATATCAATTTTATTTATATTTAAGTCGTTAAAACTATTTGTAAAATATTTAATGCATGCTGCCCTTCTTTGTATTTCTAATATTAATGGATTTTTATTATATACAGTTGTAAATCCATACCTAAAAACAAATAAATGATAGCAATATTATTAAATTTTTTAAAAAAATCATGTTAACATTAAAACATACTTTTTTATCAAATCTTGTACTATTACATGTGATTCCCACACTCTTTCATCTCTATATAGTAAAACGGCCTTTTCTAACCTTTTTTCTAAAACTCCCATCTCAGGGCAATTTCTTATTAAAGTTTTCTTAATCAATTAAGGATGAGAAGTTGTATTAATTAACAGATGACTGATTTCAACAATCCTTTTAATTTTTTTTAAACTAAAGGAAAATTATAAATTTTAATAATTAAATTAATGCCAGCCTTGCCGCCTTTTGTGTGTAATTACTTAATATAAACGATACCTAAGAAAATAAAATAAATTAAGGTTATTAATACGGCTATTAGTAAAATAAGTCTGGGCAAAAATAGAAGTAATTGAAGATATTGTTTTGAATGAGTTTATATTTTATTTAATCTTCAAGTTCAGTTTTAGGATATTTTACTTTGAGGAAATAATGAGTGATTCTATACATGAAAATCCATCCATAGACATTTTAAAAGAGCTCAAATTGGCAGGAAACAACCAAATTATAACACATAATGAAAATCAATTTGATGAGATTTCCAGAATTAATTTAAACCATATTGAAAATCTTCAATACTTGAAGCCATTCATTAGTAACTCTTCAAATGAGTCTCAATATGATGTTGCAGCACTGGCCCACCTATTAAGCTTGCAAAGAAATAAAATGAGAGTTTTAGCTTATATGTAAGTTTTCTATATAATATGACTACATATATATATACATATATATAATATTTCCTAACTCATTATTAACTATTTTTTTTTAAGTAAAAAAAGATCTGATCAATTAAAGGCTTATAGATGGAATTACGGAAAACAATTAAACAATGAGATTCAATCAAAAATTTCAAAAAGTGAAGAAAGATTCTTTAATGAATATTGCAGCTTAATTGATGAATATAATAAAAGCATTAACAATAAGTATAATATCCCAGATTCTGATATATGTAATCACAAAATTGGAAGCAGTATTCAAGGCAATTTCAATCTCTGCCAAATAATTAGTCCTAAAATTTTTTCCAAGGATGTTATTGAATTTAATAATGGGAGATTTGAGACAAAATCTCAACAAATTTTCTACAACTCTGGCTCTTTCTCATTCTTCACCAAAGAACAAGTAACTTGTCTTGGACATAGTTACGATATCACTCCGATTCAAAGGGCCTAATCGAATCATATATTGAAAATATATCTTTAGAATGCTTATATATTTAATACACCAATAATCTACAGTAAACTAACGGAAATTAATCATTTATTTAAAATAAAATAAAAACTCCCTATCAAAATCATTTAAATTTATGTCCAATATATTGCGACATTGAAATATTATATTATTAAAATAAATTATTGTATTTGCATGCACACATCAATTTTAATCTGCACACGTGTTAATTATTTTAATTTATATTGCAACTGACTGTGTGTAATAATTTAATTAATATTAAAATGAATAAAATTTTAGATGTTTAATTTTCAAAAAGATGATTTAGTATTGTGGTTATTTAAAAGCCTAGTATGATCCTAGTAATATAGATAATAAACCGAAATTTAACATATTCGACCATTCAATTGTAAATATTCTTTTGAATTGATATTTATCTGCCATATTTTGAAAGAAATCTTATATAGACAAAACGGCGAGGGGAATTAATATTCAATAAAAAAATAAATAATTATTGTGAGAAATAAAAATTCATGTATAATACAGATTATTGTATTAGAGGATATTAGGAGAGGAATTCTTGGTTATTATTTCTCTTCTCTAATCGGGAATTAAGGCACTCCTCTAAATTCATCTTGAGTGTTTCCAAAAGATTTCCTAAAATTCATTTTTATATTTTCGTATTTTTGAAATTAAAGTAATAAATTCAAAGCAGCCCCAGAAATAATTTCGGATCATTGAAAGAATATTTTAAGGATTTTTTTCTGATTTTACTTAATTGTTTTAATTCAAATTATTGTAAATTAATATTTGATTTTCGTGTGAAAGAGGTAATTTATGATTTTTCAAGATTAATATGACTTTTTGAAATTCATAGTGATTAAATATTATCAACATTCTAAATTAAAAGCTTTATTGCAAAGAAATTCATTTATTTGAGGAGTTAAGACATATTATTTTTTAAGCTATAGAAATAACATAATTGCTTATAAATTTGAATAGAGGGAATTCTAAATTAAAGTTTGGAATTTTATGGGTGGGTGTTTCTCAAAGAAATCGATAAATAAGGAAAACTTAGTTTTTTCTCAGGAGAAGAACATCTCTGCTAGTGAATTACCTAATACAGTTACCAACTTTTTAATGGACCCTTGTATAAATATGGAAGGAGGTTACAGAGGATTTTCAAATTACGCTGGTGTAAATTATGATAGAAGAAGGTTATCTGTAAGCCAGAGCGATCCTGTAAATGATTCAGACATTAATGATATACCTAGAGGCAGAGCTGTGTTTAAAGCTTCCTATAAAGATTCTCCTCAATTTAAACCTTCAGAGTTGATTTCCCCAAATGGGATTCATAATGGTATTATAAATAGCATTAATAATCAAAGGGCAGATAGTTTTGAGCTTGGGAACTCCAGAAGAAGATTATCAGTTACAGGAATGCTTTCTCAAAGGACCCAAGAAACCTTTGAATCTAAAGCTGAGGAAGTAATTGGTAACGATTCTGGCAACTCTGAGTTACAGAGAGGAATTGGGTACGTTTGTAGAAAGGGGCTGAAACCTGAGAGTCCTAATCAAGATGACTTCTTTATATTAAAAACTGAAAATTGGGGACTATATGGTGTCTTTGATGGACATGGACCGTTTGGACATGATGTAAGTAACTTTATCCAAAAGGATATGCCGGCATTAATTCTAAAGGACAAACAATGGAAGACTCATCCACATGATGTGCTTCACTATGCATTTATCAAAGCGAATCAAAGATTACAAGAACATGTTTTAGAAACTAATCAATTTGATTGCAGCCTTTCTGGAACTACTGCGACGGTAATTCTTCATTTACCCTTAGAGAATCGAATTATTGCAGCTCACGTCGGCGATTCCAGATCCGTTCTAGCAAGATGGTCAAGATCAGGAAGAGTTTTAGAGGCTGTGGATCTAACAAATGATCATAAGCCCAACTCAGAGTATGAAAAGCGGAGAATTATTGCAGCAGGAGGTCAAGTAAAAAGAATTGAAGGAGATATTCCTTACCGTGTATTTATTAAGGGAAAGATGTATCCTGGACTTGCTATGAGTAGGGCCATTGGTGATACTCTTGGCTACCAAGCTGGTATTATTCCTGAACCTGATATAAATACCTTCCAGATACAGCCAGAAAAAGATGCCTTCATTTTAATTTGTTCAGATGGTGTTTGGGAGTTCATTTCCTCTCAAGAGGCTGTAGATATTGTTGCAGAGGGAGGTTCTTCTGACGCACAGCTTTCTGCTGAAAAACTTGCAAGAGAGGCTTGGAGGAGATGGATTCAAGAGGAAGGAAATGTTGTTGATGATATTACTGTTCAGGTTATTTATCTTCAGTCTTAAATAATTGTTTTGTGATTACTGGCATTCTCAAAGTGGTGATAGAATTCAATTAAAAAAAGAGTCAATATGAATTATTTTTCCTCGATAACAAATAATTTCACAGAAAATGTAAATTCTGTACTGATTGTTAATATTTTTTTTCTTGTTTAAATTACACTATTGGAAATTAGAAATTTACTTAATTAATTATTTATATTATTAAAAGAAAAAAAGACTTAGAAGATATTTAAAATTAATTGGTTAATTTTAATATATGAGTGGAGTTATATTCGTTATATTTATTAGTTTAATTGAGCATTAAATCTATCAGTTTTCTTTTTTTCTGTTTTTTTTTAAATTATTTTTTCAAAAAATTGTCTAGAAAAAAATGCATGTATTTGGCGGTAAATCCTTCCGTTCTGATTTTATTTTAATGAATAAACAGGATAGTTGTTTTATTTGTTGTGGGAATTAATATTCTTTAAGGCGACTATTTAAGAATTTTTGTTTAGCAAGAAAAAGAAAGAGAATAGGAGAAATTCATATCGAATACTTCAAAATAAATAGGATTATGAATGAAATGAAAACAAAGATAAACAACAATTAACTAGTGAATAATTTTTCTGAGAATTTTTTTAGATTCAAACAAACATGATGGTACCATTGAGTAAATATTGGGACTAATATAAGTTAATTATCTTTAAAAAAAATCAGCTTATCATTAATATAACTAAGGGGCAATTACAAATGGACCAAGCCAAATTAACTAACAAAAATTTTTAATATATAAAAACAATAGCCCATTTATGTGGTGTGGCGCCTAATCCGCTATATGAATATCTTATTCTGATCACTCAAAAATGCAAATGTGCACTACTTGTCTATTTTGAGTCATAGAAATATTTGAGGGGAAAAATTGCAAATGCATAACATTTAGTTGAATAGTTAGAAATCTTGGAGCTCTTGGAAATTAGGAATTTGATAGTTCCGGCTTAATTTATAAGGATTAGCTATTTGGTTAGTTTTACTCGAAAATTACCAGTATTGAGAAGAAGAAAAATAGTAATTTGTTTAGGTAGAAAATAGTGTTTAAAAACAAAGTTATACAATACATTATTCAATTTTGTTTTAAGCACAAAAATTATATGCATACACGTGTATATGGCAATAAAAAGGTTACTTTTAAAACACTTATCTTTGAATGAAAAATTTTAAGAATAAAATTACGATAAATTTTAAAATGTTTGGAAAATCATTAGAGTATAAAATCCAGGTGGTAATACAGTTAGTATTACTTTGCATGTTTATGTTTTTGGGACAAATTAAAGGAGATAAGGTAAATTCAAGATTTACAGGTTGGATTAGTGAAGGTTTAGTTTCATCAGTTAATAATGAAACAGCATTATCAGAATGTAAAATTTTGTTACCTTATGGAATTGATCAGAAGGAAATTATCAAGGTAGCATATTTTTGTAAAGATGGGGAGATTATTTCATATATTGGAGTTAATAACCAAGTTGTGGATCACTCCAGTGCAAATTATATTGATGAAATTCAGAATCTAAAGATTGGATGTTCTGATAGTTATTCATTTATCTCATTTGGAGGGTCTAAATTAAGTCATTATAATAGTACCAGCCCGGGCTATCCAATAATGATTTCATCTATTACTGCTGGATTTACACCAGGAGGATCTTCAAGTATACCTTCTCTTGTATTATTGGAAGGCTTCTTCTCGCAAATTCACTCATTCTCAATTAGAAGAAGAGTTAGTTCTTTAGAGTCAACTAATTCTAGAAAATGGTCAGGAGAGAAGTTTATTGGTGGTTGTTTTGCATTATTACCAATTTCTCAACCTGGAAATGTAATATATTCAATAGCAGGTATCGGATTTATAACAAAGGGAAATGCACCAAATAGCTTAAGTTATTCAAGTAAAGGCATATATTTAAAGAATATGATATATACTGTTGGGAAAGTATTTCCAGAATGTCAAACCCTAGAAGGCCCTGAAAATAACCACAAGAAGAAAAGTTCAGTTGCATATTATTCCATTATGTGCCCGAATGGTCACTTTAATAAGTATAGAACCTACAAAAAATACTCTTTCGGTACAGCAAATTTGGCTTCTATAGAGGTAAGTTTCACTGTTAAAAGTCTTTAATACAAGATTTAATATTAAATATTTTATTTCCTTTATTAAATAAACACTTTAGATTGAATGTAATGACTATGATATCAAAGTGGAAAACTCCATTCACAACTCTGTATTGAGATTAGGAGAACATAAAGGAGGGCCATGGATTAAACATGAAAGAGTTGATAATTTGGCTTCTATATATGTTGCATACTTCAATTCAACATCAAAAGAAAGTTGCAAAGGATCAAACACATGTAATCCCATTTCTTTGAGATATTTTAATAAAGAAGGTAAGGAATTTTCCACATTTATAAATACTCAATTTGGAGTTAAAAGATCTTTAAAGAGGAAGAACGCTATCAGAGAAAGACTCTGGGTTGGGAAGAATCCAAATATGATTTGTGCTGGAATTAATAAAGATGGTCAAATTACAAGTTTTGGTGTTGGCTATAAAGAGATGATCGAACCGACTCCATTGTTTATTGATGCTGTGAAAATGGTGAAACCAGAAATAATAGCTTATCCGATATCTCTACAAAGAAACCAAACTATCAATACCGCCATATCATATAACCCAAATGATATTCAAATTTCATTCTTATCTAGTAAAGCAACAGGTTGCAACTATTCATACTCTCCTGGAAAAGAAACTACAAGCAAAAACACTATTCAAGTTCATGCTCAGTGCAAATATGACTCTCATGGAGCTCCACAATACATTAATAAGCTCATTCTATTCATAGATGGCTATACTCAAGAGCTCAAACGTATTGCTGGTATTTGCAGTAATACTTTTAAGAATTCAAAGAAAGGTGATAAAAATGGGAATATAGAAGATAGTGATGAGAGAGTAAATATTGAATTTGATCGTAAACTTGAACAAGAAGATCAAGCTAAATTGATCAATATGTTTGATCATGACAAGTGGCCAATTAATAAATGGGCGCCATCTCCATTTAGGGTACAACATGCATCCCCATATAAACATTTGCATACAGAAAAAGGCGGGGAGCAGTATCAGAATAGTTTGGATTTATCATTTGCATTTGGACAATCCATTTCAAATAATGTAGTGGTGGTGTCATCTCAATCAAGTCCTTTTAATTCAATTTACTTAGGATATAATACAGAAAGTACTAATCCGGTAATGTTGACAACTAGATTAAGTGACTTGGATTCAAATAAGAAGACTTTACTAATGCATTACTCAAGCTTTTTGGTTCCAAGCACAATCACTTACTGGGAGATTCCTAGTGTTGATGGTAATGTAGTTTATACTGATTCAATTTGTGTTGAATTAGAACAAAGAAATGGCAATATAATCGGCATAGGTTTTGAAGGTTCGATGTCATCGGTACCTTATGATACTTTAGATGAGAATGTTACTATAATAAAATCATCAAAAAGTGAGGAAGGCCAAGATGGTTCGTTTGGTGGCAAATTGGAGGTATTAGGAAAACAGAATAATGGATTAATAATAGAAAACAAGATTAACAAAGATAAATGTGAGAAATTGGCGTATAACATACCATTAATGGACTTTTTGAGAAATTCAAATAAGCAAAATTCTACAGAAGCAGAGGTCGGAAGTCCATTTACAATAACTTGCCCCAATTGCACAGAAATTGAATACATTAAAGCACACCATATTATTGATGGACCAATTATTGGAATAGAATGGAAATGCACAGGAACAAACAATGTTGAGACCATTTCTATTGGTGGAAGATCTCCATCTCAATTAACGACTCAATTATTTAATAAGGTTCAACCAAAAATGATTGAGTTAGCTTTTAGTGTTAGGAGCAAAGAAAGTGAAAATAAGTCAAAGTCTCATGGAAAAGAAAGTATTATTCCAGGTCCAGCATTTTTCTCAATAGATGGGTATGCTAGCTCCGGGAAGATTCAACAGTTGCTTTACTATAGAATGAAAGATGGCTCTCTTGGCCCAACAATAACATGGGAAAGTAATGAGAAATTAAAGCACGAAAGGCATGTCTTGAGAACAGTTTGTGGTTCACTTTCACCCTCTCAAGGAATAATTTCGCTTGGTTTTGGATTTGAGTATCTTCCGTTAAAGTGTTCTGACGAGGAGATCAAGCCAAATATGATACCTGTTGACAACAAGTATACTGGAAACGTTCCAAGTGTAATTATTAATGGTCCAAGAATTTCACAAAAAGTAGACTCAGTTCATCCATATTGTAGTCAATTCCAGGGTGGATCTGCAAGAACAAGGTTAAGTAATTGGATTATTTCATTTTCTTGTTTAGATGATGATATTAAAGGAGAAGTTCCATTTTCTAAACTTACAGTACTGAGATCAAATACTAGTTCTAAAGGATTAACTGGGCCTATTAAAGTTTTATCTTTTCAATGTCCAGATGAGAAAACTTCAGTTTCTGTTGGTGAAAATGATACAGAATTGAATCAAATGACTTCACAAAGCTTTGATCTCTCAAAAGTTGGATCAAATTTAGTTGTGGATTTCTCCCCACTAAATGTGGTACCTTCACAGATTAAGCTAAATCCTCCATATTCTTCAGAATCTGCCTCTATTAAATCTACATCATTAACAAATGTATCAGGATTTAATGAGATTTCCACTTCTAGTGATTCAATTTATGGAGTTTGTTTTGAACTAACTAGTGACGGCAAAATTGCAGGCATTGCTTTTGCAAACAAGCCATCAAAGAAGAAGAAAAGTAGCTCAGTTTCAAATATTGGAAAGAAATTGGGAAAAATCTTTTCATAAAGAAAAAAGTAATCATTAGTGACATGATATTAATCGTCTATTCTTAAACTAACTGTTTTTAAAACCTTTTTCTTTGTTTTCAGATGACAATGAGTTATTGTTGTTATTTTACCTACTTGCTACAATTTTTTAGTATTATTTTTTTAAAAAAGTTATGCATGCA
Organism: Cryptosporidium sp. chipmunk genotype I; assembly: GCF_004936735.1. Taxonomy (NCBI): domain Eukaryota; phylum Apicomplexa; class Conoidasida; order Eucoccidiorida; family Cryptosporidiidae; genus Cryptosporidium; species Cryptosporidium sp. chipmunk genotype I. Next base: position 267,947 of record NW_027125608.1, read on the forward strand.
TGCATGTGGACGAATGTATGTTTAATTTCAAAAAAAAGGAAATGTTAAATCAGTAAAAGGAATGAGTTGGGTTGGATTAATATCAGATGTAAAAAAATAAAACTTATTATCCATACCTTCAATTTCTTCCAACTTTTTCATTTAAAATGATAATCCATGGTTGTAATTTAGCCAAAGTAACACGAGGGTAATAATTACAAAAATAATAGTTAATCTAACAGCATTAGCTGTAGATTTAATAATTACTTAATATTTTAAAGATTTACCAATGGTCATATTCTGTTCTATCCTTTAATATTTGTGACTCAAATCTGGAATGTGCTATTAAAAATAAAATGCATGGAATTATATACAAGGCCTGGATCCCCGCCAAAACCAGATAATGTAAAGGCAAGCTAAATATTTGACTTGGATCTCCCTTATTAAGAATGTAGCTGCAGTATAATAGATTAATAGGGACTGATGCAATTAATAAGAGAAGAGAATGAAACACCATACTTCCCATAGGAATTAGTCTCCATACCAAAGATTTTCTCATTTTTCTAAATAAGTATTTTGCAAGCATTACAGGAGATTCGAAAAAACACACAATAGAAGAAGTAACAAAGGGTGCCAAAACCAGTCTATAGTCATCATTGTAGAAGAGATAGTACCATGAGAAACTTGAAAGCACGTATGAGATAATTACGGCTAGAAACGCTGACCATGGAAAAATTAGACTAGAAAATTTGACTTTAGGGAATGCATATTCTCCTCCAATTTGGTTACTGGTATATACGGGGCTGTATAAACTATGAGGACTGATAAAGTTTTGAAAAGATCTATTACCCAATAAACTGGATTCTTCTTGTTTGGCAGGAGAAATATTGGGAGATTTAGAGATAGTGTGTTGAGTAAGGCCGGTTGAGGTGTCATGGTAAATAATAGCTAACTCTCCTTCATTCGGGGCTAATCCCTCCTCTACATGTTCTTTTGAAGGTAGAATTTTGTCCATATCACTAATCTTTCTCCCAGTAACACCAATTCTTTCAGAGACTCCTTCCTTATTTATTTTTCGACCTCTTTCAACGTTTTTTTCTGAATCCATTTTTTCAATATGAATTAAATTACTGATTTTTTTTTCTGTTTATTACAGTATTTAGAATTTTTAATTATTACGAATTAGATTAAGCATGTACTTGTGAGTAAACTCACCTTATGACTACTTGTGTATTAATAAAGGAATAAAATATCGTTAGCTTATATGATTTTTTTTACCCTATTCCTATATTTTATGTAATTTGTTTGTTTTATTACTTAAACTAAAAACTTTCATGAATTTTAGATTGACCTTTAAATCATTACTAAAATAGTACCCGAATTTCTCAAGTTTAATTCACTTGACTAATCCTGAATGCTCTATTATTTGCAAAGTAAAATGTTCAAAAACAACTCAAAATTGCATGAGCTTAATGCTTAATATTTCACTTTTGTTTTAACAAGCAATACCAATAATATCCCCAATATTTAGGTTTAATTAATATAATAAATTGAAAATTCACTCTTTAATAATGATTTCCCGATCACTTACTGCGTCACAGAAACTATCTTGAAATCAATCTCACTAATTTTATATTTACTTAATTACTAAAATTATGTATTTATTTATTTTCTCAATTTTACAGTTAATTTTGTGATCAGATCTTTAAATTTAAACTAACAATAACTATACATTTAAAACTGAAGTTGGCGCCAAAAAGCTACCTAAGAATTTAATTAATATAAAAACTAAAACTAATAGTGTTAAATATTACGATCATTAAAATTTGAATTTATTACGAGGACCTTTTTTTGTTTTTCCCAAATTTTTTAAAGAAAACAAGACTTCCTCCTGCAAACATGCATATAACTAGCATAAAGATAAAAATAATCACTAAAGGATGGCTAAATATGGATTGATTTGTATCTTTATTGATAAATTCTTCCTCGTTATCAACCAATGCAAGTTTTGGAGGAATAGTTTTGCCTTTGTTGTTTTCATCAGGATCATTCAGTGTGACTGGCCCTTGCTTTCCAATTTGAATTTTTTCGCCATCTTTAATTATTTGGCCTTGAGATTGTAAAGCCTGCTCTCTTTCTTTATTAGCCTTCATTTCTTCAATTTTTGTTTTATTAGAAGCTGCTAAGGCTTCTTTGGATCCTCTGTCAAATACTCCGCTACTAACTTGAGCCATTTCGCTGCCCGAAAGTAATTCCAGATTAGGTGTTTGCCCATTTGCTATATCTGAAATATATTTTACACCAGTTTCGCGGTTGCTGTCTGGTGCTATCTTTCTATTCTCAAGAATATCCAACTCCTGAGCCAATTCTTTTGGATCAGGAAACATTCCAATAGGAAATCTTTCAGAATTAACGGACGGTTCTTTTGTAGTTGTATCAATTCCAAAAACCAATCTTCCTGCTGCATTTGCTGCCCTTTTTAGAAATCCTTTTTCTCTAACCCTAATTCTGAGTAAACAAATTTCTGGCTTTGCGTCAATTATAACTAGTCCCAAAATATTTGAAATGTATACAAAAATGCATGCAATAATAAAACTACGTGATAACTTCATCATTTTTTGAAACTTTTCTTAGAATCATCTCCTTAAATATAAACATATACATTAATTTATTACCAATATATTTTTTTCTAACAGCCCTTTTCCATATCAAAAACAAAATATTTTTTTCAATAATTTTTTAATTATTCTCTAAAATTTGTGATTATTGCCTTGTGCACCTATTAATGTCAAAATAACATAAAATGTGGCGCCAATTTCACAAATTTTTTTTTAATACTCTATTTGGAAAAAAGTAATAATAATAATAAAATTTCTATTAATTTATTAAATATTAATTTTGAGGAATAGATTTCCGTCTAATAGTAAATACAGACATAATTAAAGTGAAGAAATTGACTCGAATCTAACTTAATATTTAAACACAAATTAGAATGTACCATGCAATCATATTTTTAATTTTCTTTGAACTTTTTCTATCATATTTTCTAGAACATATAATAAAACTTTTGGATAATCACAAACTAATTTGTGATGAAAAAAATCAAAAAATTAACTCAGAAATTTTTCAGCTAGAGGAAGAATTAAAAGAACTTAATAAACCTTCAACATTTATTGAATATGTTAAAAAAAGCCGTAAACTTAATATATTAAAACAAACTCTAAACAATGGTGCAACACAAGAAATCAATCAAACTTGTAATAAAGATTTTAATTTTATTAAGAGAATATTAGGCGGAATTTATTTAATTCTAAAGATCGTTAATCTCCTTCCTCCAAAAATAAGACAGTTTTTAGCTTTCCATATTGTAAAATTATACGTCAATAAACAAAGTATTATAATTCCTTTTAACCAAAAGTTATATTCCCCATTCTTTCAATCTAAAGAAAAAGCTAATAATATAAACTCTCTGTTAAGTTACGGTGTTATCTGCACTCTAACTGATTTAATAAAAGTTTTGATCAAACATTCACTACACTTTAACATCACTTATCTACAGATAATCTTTTCAAAATCTATGTAATGCACAAGGTCTTGCATTAATATTTATATTTATTTAAAAAAAAGAAAAACACTAATTCAACTCAAAAGATCTAATAGAAATATAATTTAATTTATTTTAATTATATAATCATTTGAAAATTTTTTCACACGAATTTTTTTGTTTTGATTTAATTAATATTACATGCAATTGTTATTAAAAATACAATTGGGCGCGTGAATGTATTGTAATTCTTTTAATAATAATAAACTAGAAAAAAGAAATGTACCAACTCACAACAAACTGTTATCTACACGTAAAGTTAAATAAGATAAAAATTAACCAACATTAAAAGTACAACAGTAGATTTCCAACATTTACAACAAAAAGGGTACATGTAAAAGATGATAATTCGTAGATTTAAAGAGGGAAATACACCATTGTCATTTATCGTTAATATATTATAGGGAGAAAAAAAAAAACATCATTTAATACTTGATTAGAACTAACTACTTTATTCTATACCAACGCATAGTTATTAAATTGTCGATAATTTTCCCCGTTATTTTCTTCCTTTTTTTTAAGTTCATTCCATTATTTCATTTACTATTAATTCTTAATCTTCAAATTGAATATTACGAGGCTAATACACACAAAATGAGACATGTGCGCGACGGATGAAGATGGCGCCAAAACTCGCGTGCATGAGAATGCTAATTTACATTATTATTAACAAGGTTGAAACTTAAATAAAGTACTCTCGTAACGTATTATTAAGGAATTCTTTAAAAGAGTTTTTTTGACTTTGAAGAAAGGATCGTGACGAAAGTATGAACCCATCAACTCAGAATTCTTCTGCAAGTTTAAGAGCAGATGGGCAGACTGTCTCTTTCGGTCAAAGAAAAGTTTGGGATAATGAGAGAGATCTCCCAGATGTCGTGAAGCTTTTGGACCGAGAATATAAAGATGTTATTCCATTTTCAGATATTCAAAGTAGAATGATGGAATGGAACTTTATACCAAGAGAACACATTGCTGAAGCATGTGATACACTTAAATCTTTATGTGATTCACAAGGTAATATAAGTCTCCATATGTTAATAGATCAGCTTACAGGATTTCCTGAAGCATCTGAAAAAGATGATATGGATGCAAATATTGATACATTGGAAGCTTACAAAATATTTGATCATAATAATAAGGGTTGTATTGATCTTGAAAGTTTAAGAAAGATATCAAATGAGCTTGGTGAAGAGCTTGATGATGAAACCCTTACTGGCATGCTTAATCTCGCAACTCAAGATGTATTTAGAAAGCAGCAAAACATTATTAGCAGGGATGACTTTTTCTCACTTGTCAAAAGTAAGGTATTAAACTAAATACTCCATTTGCAACAATGAAATATCCAATCTAATAATCAAGCTTTACTAAGTCTTGGAATGTGGGGAGGGGGAGAGAGATGTTCAATATGATCTTCTTATTATTATTGTTATTATTATTATTTCGTATGGATGATCTATAATGCTAATTTATTCAAATAAACAATTAGTGTGGGATATATAACAACTACGTCTAATATTTGCATTTATATCTATTAAGAGAAAAAAAGGATATATTAGTATTTATCTTTCTGTACATATTTTCTTTAAATAAATATATATCAATAATGAATATGTCAAAATTGTCATCCAAAAACTACTCAACGATAACAACTATTGCCTCTAGGGGTAAGTATTATTAAAGTTAACAGTAATATTCCCAAAAAAGTCGAAATTTTGCTTCTATAAATAAAACTCAAAGGTTATTATTTGTCTTACTTAGCAGAGTTGTGTAGTGATTGGATAACCGATTTAAGAAATTTGGCATAATCTAATAATCGCTCATCAATTAATAGACAAGAATAATAATAAGAAGTATTGTAAATGAATAATAGAATAAGCTTAGAAGTATTTGCCGTTCAGTAAAAGGAGCCGGATATATCAATAATATGTTCATTATTAAAATAAGTTTGTCAGACTTTAAAAAAAAAGAAAAAAAAGAGGCAAACTCTACTAATAATGATATCCTGTTTTATTCTTTTAATTTTCTCTTTACTAGATCTGCATTTCCTCTTCTGCTATTAATATTACACAATTTGGAATTATTAATCTTTATATGATTCTTTACTGAATTGCTTATTTTACCTTTATTATTTTCTAATGACTAGTAAGCAATAATATTTTATACTATCTATAAGATTATTGTTGGATTCAATATAGAGGAGAGAAAAGATAAAGATAAAATAAAGTCTCACTTCCTGCCTTAATTAATCTTTTTAGGTTGCTCTAATGGAATTAATTGAATATTAGTATAATTTGGACCCCAATTATAACTCATAGGAACAGGTTCAAATTGAGGACCAATTCTAAAGTATGGTGGATTAAGCCACTGAGAGAATTTTGGATTTGGTAAGTTAGTACATCCAGTATCAATTAAATATTGTATAGCAATATGTTCTCTCAAAGCAACTCTATGGCAAGCTAATTCCATGGCTTTTCTACGATCTGTTTCAACCTCCCAAGGAGCCGGAGTACCAGAAAAATCAGGTAAAACTCCAGGTGGAACCATTTCTGTTGCATTACTGGGTTCACTAGTTAACCATTCAATATTTTCATTTGTATTATTAAGGTAATCTATTAAAGGTTGACGTGAAGTTTCATCTTGAACAAATAATATATTGGAATATTTTCCAGATCCATAAGAGATTAATACATCAATATCATTAATTTTATAGTGTCCACCAGAATTAACTCTTTCAATAATATAATTAGAAAGGAATAACGGATTTGAATTGAAAATCTGAGAGACCTCCATATCTAAAGAATCGTTATACAATCCAACGTAAATTAATGTAGAGGGAGATTTCTGGCTGTTATTTGAAGAATAATATCCAGAGGAAGGTAAAATATTATGATCAGAAGCTTTTAAGGATGAGATTTGTAAATCTTCAATAATTCCAGTCATAACTCTTTTGACACTTACAAGTATTCTGGGGTGAACAACTCCTGCTTTATAGTTTTCATTATCTAATTTAAGACGAAAAACAGCTTCAGGTAAAATATCGTTATATTTTTGACAAGATTGATCTTTATCAGAAGTAAGTGATAACCAAAAAGTATAATTCTCATCACTTTTATGTATAGCAGAAATAGGAATATCAACTCCAAGATCAACTCTTTTTCCAATCTTTGTAAATGTTGTTAACTTAATTTCTATATTTTGCTTTTCATTTCTAATTGGTATATATACATTTTCGACCCTAAATCCAGGACCTTTTAATTTAAAATCTCCAGAAACTAAGTTAGTCTCAATAATTTTGTCAATATTTTGAGAACATAATATTGAAAGACAAGTATGTGAACGAAATGCATACATTTTTGTATGAGTTGATAAATCAGGAACATCCATATGTGGTAGCTGTATTGTTGGATCATTATTTAAAGTTTGAAGAAATCCTGAAGATTCAGGCCCTCCCCAAACGCCTCCTTGGCAATATAAATAACTTAAGTCATTAATACTTGAAGTTTTTGATGTCAAACCACTTGATGATGTAAGTAAATCACCAAAATTTATCATGGATGATACTCTTGTAGAATTGGATGTTGAGATTTCATTTGAACTCATTCTAGCACCAAATTCGCCACTTTTAGTTACTCTTTTGACTCTTCCTAGTTTATTATCAAATATGTTTATCTCGTTCAACATTTCTGATTCATGTACTCCAGTGGCCATGCATGCCGACTGAATGCCTTCATAAAGGCCAAAAATCAAATTCACACCTTGGTTTATAGAGCTCCAGAACTTACTTGGGACTAATTCTCCCACTTCTTTTTTCTCCTCTGAATATATTACCATTTCTGTTGAATTACTATTCATTGTCAATGCAGCATTCCACTTTTGTTCGCTTTCAGTCATTGTTTCTCACTTCCTGGTATTCAGAATATCAAGAACCAAAGGCCTTGAAAACTTAACTGTCTTAACTTAACTTGGTCCCTTATCCTGGTAATTATAGTATTTTACTTTTTTTTTTTTTTTTAATTTATATTTAAATTATTATTTTTTTTTGCTCTAAATACAAATTTTAGTTTTCCCGCCGAAATATTTTTTTGTCCACACAACCATTATGGTATATTTAATGCATACATGCAAAATAGGAATAAAAATAAAAATAAATTAGAATTAAATCGAATATTAACGTATTTTTCTTTAAAAAAAAAGGATAAACAATTACTACGATTTTCTGTTATAAACACACTTGATTACGTATAACAGTAATAATAACTAAGATTATAGTAAATTTCTCCTCCGTTTAATAAAATATAGTTTTATTTTAAATACCTACAATTAAAAAGTATTATTCATTTGGTTGGAGGCCAAAAGCTCCTAATGTCATTGTGAACTGAAATTTCGTATAATTGTAAAATATTTTTAAGTAAAAAATCTCTTTTAGACTTGAATTTACTAACTAGTCGAGATTTATTAAATATTAGATTTTGCTTTAGAGTATGAACCAAAAGCTTAAATTGGTTGGAATTATTACTTTTGAATTTAAGACTCTTTAGGATCCTCTGGCTCTTGAACTCTTTAAAAACTTGACCATTTAAAATAGCTCTGGCAAATACTTCAAAGGTAATGTTATTATTGGTTTCAAGTTGAATTTCTGACGAAGGTAGGTCAATGACAACTGAATTATTTCTATACTTTGGAGTACAGTAACCAAAGATGGAGTCATTTTCAATGCTATAATAAGGAGCTGGGAAACTTAAAATTTTGGAACAATCCACAAGTGAATGTTTAAGATATGTTGCTTTAGAAATATCATCAGCAGTTATTAATAAGCAGTCGCATAAATTATGTCTGCTCTTATCTTTGGAGGATATTATTTGACTATAGATGAGTAATTTAGGTTTGGTACTCTTTAATAAGCTTTTAGGGTGAATAAAAGCGGAATAACTGTTTGGTGATTCATTGGGAATTTGGTATGAAATCTTGGAGACCAAATTACCATCATTTCTAACAGCAATATGATCAATAAAGCTTGAGATGAAGAAAGTTCGCAACAAATTCTTTTGAGTAAAGTTTGGAAGACTTGGAGGCCATTTAATATGTAAATTACCCTCAGACTCTATTAATTCATCCAAGTATTTCTTTTTAGTTATATTAAAAAGTTGCATTGACATTAATCTAATTTCAGACATTCCTCTTGAATTTAACTCAAATTTCTTACAGAATTTATCAGAAAAAAATCTTTCTTTTTTTGTACCTGAGCCATAATATTCCAAATACTTAATACAAAACCATAAATTAAGTTCAACGTCATTTCCCAAGTTTGTGGGAAAGGATTCAAAATCATCATTCAAATTCTGAATATTAACATTCCTTAATTCTTTATTTTGTTGATCTTGAATATCTGATGAAAAACTGTCATCTCTTAAATTTCCTATTGATAAATACGAAACCAATATACAAACTTGTTGTAAAAGTTCTATAGAAGACTTCAAGTCTTCTTTTATTAGATTCTTTCTTATATAAGCTGTTGTTAAAAGTAGTATCTTTGCATATCTTGGTGAAAGTGGGAAGCTTGACAAAGAAATCCCCTGATTAGTTAATACATATTTGGACTTCCTAGTCTCGACTGATCCAAGAATGGTTAGAAGCTGATAAGCTTTATCAATTTGTGACTTCTCAGGGGGTGTAGGAAATGGGAAATCTACAATATCTGGTATTCCCAAAGAATGCATATATAATAATACAGAATCTAGGGGTATTGACAAAATATCAATTGGAGCAAACTTTGGAAACACATTTTCATAGATTGGTGAAGAGTAAAGTCTGTAACAATGGCCTGGCCCAACTCTTCCAGCTCTTCCAGACCTTTGGCTTGCTGAAGCTTTTGAAATCCATTCAATAGTAAAGCGAGAAGATTCAGATCCTTTAATGTACTCTCTTCTTTTCTCCTTACCAGTATCTATTACGTACCTAACGTTTGGAATAGTGATTGAAGTTTCAGAAACGTTTGTTGAAATGATTACGTGTCTTATATTATTAGATTCAGGTAATTTAAATGCCTTTCTTTGTTCATCAAAGCTCATGGATGCGTATAGGGGGATTGCTTTAAGCTGAATCATTAGATTTTGTGATTTCTTATCTTTGTTATCTTCTCCTTTATTATCCAAATCTTCTTCCTCCTTGACACTTTCCTCCAGAACTCCTCCACCTTTCCACACAGACGAATCCACATCTTTGTGAAGTCTTATTTTTCGCTTTCTATTATCTTTCTTACCAAAACTTTCCCAAACACTTTTTTCCTTTTGCTCATTTTCCTCCTCCTCCTGCTCTAATTCCTCTTCCTGCTCTAATTCCTCTTCCTGCTCTAATTCGTCCTCCTGCTCTAATTCGTCCTCCTGCTCTAATTCGTCCTCCTGCTCTAATTCGTCCTCCTGCTCTAATTCGTCCTCTTCAAGGTTATTCTCAGTAAAGTCCAAAAGCATTTTCTGTTTAGAAATCCCTACCCTTTCTAATAAACAACTTCTCTTGGCCTTGCTTCTCGCCTTATTGTTGATCATATTAACCAAAAGATTAACTTCCTTCTTTCCTGTTACAAAAACTAAAATAGAACCAGGAGGAAGCCTGTTATGAATCTGTTGAATCTTCTTGTAGGCTGCTGAAATATAGTCTCTGGGAGTGTTTTTACTGAAGTGAAGAGTAACAGGGAAGTTTGGAGTTTCTATATTAATAATAGGAGGAGGTTTTAAAAACAATTTGGGATTTTCTGAAAAATCTGTAACTCTCAAAGTTGCTGACATTATTATAAGCTTTAATGGTGGCAATACATCTTCTAGTCCTTGCTTTGTCTTTTTAATATAGTCCTCTCTCCTAAATATCACTATTCTAGATAATAATCCTATCAAAATATCAGTGTTTACTGTCCTCTCATGTGCTTCATCTATTAATATAACACTGTACTTTGAACATAACAAATCCTTTTGTATTTCTTGTAATAAAACACCGTCTGTCATTACTTTAATTACTGTTTCTCTTGTACAATTCTTCTTATCATAACGTATTTGGTACCCAACAACTTTTGAATCATTCAACTCTTCACCTATTCTGTTACTTAATGATGTTGCTGCAATCCTTCTTGGTTGTGTCAAGCCTATCATAAACCTTTTTTCAGCCTCATTTTCATTACTACTCTCTTCTCCTTTTCTTAATTGGCAATATCCTGACTCATATAATAATTGAGGTACTTGAGTTGACTTACCACTTCCAGTTGCTCCCGTTATAATAACAACATCATTGTTTTCAACAGCATCCAAAATCTCGAACTCATAAACTCTGACAGGTAATTCAGAACGTTGAAACTCTATTTCAGGAGTTCTATTAATCACTGGTCTATCATTATCATTCCTTACTACAAGAGATGTGTACTTCCTTATATAGCAAGCTTTACCATCCTTTTTTTGATCTTCTCCAACTTGTTCATTATTCACCAATTCCAATTTTGATTCAGAATCCAAAGTCTCAATTTCAGCATTCAATTCTTGATCATGATTAGTAGAATGAACTAAATCTTCAGGTTCTGAATCTGAATAATCAGCTTCTGAATATGATAATTCAGATTCAGAATTATTATTCTTTGACCTAGATGGTGGGTTTTTTAATCTAAGAAAATCTGGTAATTCTAATTTCGCTGCCAAGTATCTACTTCTAAGTATTTGCTTTTGCCTGTTATTCATTCTAGTATTTGTAATACCCATCATAAGCTGAAGCTCCTGATCACTCAAAGCATACTTCTTTAAATCATTTGCCAAATCTTCATGTAACTTATTCAGTCTTTTCTTCTCTTCCAACTGTTTTAACTTTCTTCTTTTTCTATTACTCATCTTCTTCTCTTTCCCAGAGTTTCTACCGCTCTGATCAGATTCTGAGTAATTATTCTCTTGGTGTATTCTCTTTCTCTCTATTTTTGAAGTTGGAAGAACTAATGTATTTGAGCCATGTAAATCATGCTCTAGCAAATTTTCTTCTAATATTTTCTCTATCTCCATTTTCTTAAATGCTTCAAAAAATAAGAATAATTAACGAGTGTAATTATTGTAAAAACAAAAACAAAAATAATTTTTAATAACTCCTTCTTTACTTATTTATTTCATTCTAATTTAAAATTAAAATTCATTCATTCATCCACTAATATTCTAAAGAAATTTCAATAGTTAAATTCCTCCTAATAACCAATTAAACAATCTTTAATCCAACCAGTAAAAAGTTGTAAAGAAACTATATTTTATTTCTGCTTTATTTGCCTTTTAATTATTTAGTCAAACCTTGCCTTTTGGTCAAAAATTTAAAGATTTATCTACTAAATAAAAATTTAACCCTAAGATTAATTTTTTAAAATACCCGCCCAAAAGTTACCAATAAAATGTTAAGAATTATTCAAAGCGAGAGTCACCGCCAAACACAAAATTTTAGGGGGAAAACAATTTTAATAGTCAATGTACATAGTTTTTGATTAAATTGTGTATATTAAAAGAAAATGAGAGGAATTGAGGCTTAACCTTATTTTTTCAAATATAAAAAGAGATAAATCATGAAAAAAATAAAAACTCTATATTTAGGCTAATTCAACACACTTTGTCATAATCTATTTTTCATTTATAAACATCGAGGGGAAAAATTATTTTTAGTAAAACATACTCCCGCCTAAAATAAATAACTAAATTTTTAGAACCATCACAAAATCGTGTTAAGCATTCAAATTATAAAATATTTCCGAGAGACAGGCATACCTTCTCGGCCTTTTGGCTATGATCAAGTGTAGTATCTGTTCTTATCAGTGTGACAACTGATATGGGTCCTACGGGACCTGTTAATAGTCACAGAAATTTTTTTCTGGGTGAATGTGATCTCTGAGCTTGCTCATATCTCGTTCAAATTGTTGCCTCGTCCTTACACTACCGACTTGTGCAGCATACCCTCTGACCTTTCCAGGTCAAACCCACCCAACAATAAAACCAATGTATCACTTAAACGTAGTTCTAGTTCCCTGATGTTTCTAGGTTTTTTCTGGCGCCTTTGAGCCTGGGCCTGCGTGTCGGACGGGTTGCTGTAGCGCTCCGTCTGTCCGATGGAGGAGAAAGAAGGCATCCTATCTTCTTGGTGGGACCCTTTTTATTATTAGGTAGAGAATGCCGTGTGTAATTTGGATGCGATATTCGGGTTGTTTTTAAGGTCTAGTAAATAAGTTAGGTGAGATAGGGTGGGATAAGGCTAAATTTGTAATTAGTGTCAATAAAATCAATAACAAATTCTAATTGTCCCTATTGTTTGCACTGTTGACCTTAATTGTAGTGTATCTAGGCGATGGTGGAGCCGGAAGAGGCGTATTGCAGTCCAGCTCAATAGGTTCGCCATGTATATACTCAGTTTCCAAATACTGTGGAGGCTCCTTAACGTATCTAATATCTCCTTGTTCAACAACTGGAGGAAGTTCCTTGTATTCTTGAGATACAACAGGCTTAATAATAGTATGATGTACCATTGGAACATATTGCGGAACTTCAACGAATTCATCTTGATACTGAGGGATTTCAACAGTTCTAATATGTTCAATGTATTGTGGAACTTGTTTTTGTACAATTCTAATATGTTCCTGAGGAACTTGTACCGGTACTTCAACAATCTTTTCTACTTCTACCTCGACGGGAACAGGAATAATTTTCCCAGGTATAGGAACTTCAACTTCTTTTTCAATAGTATAATAATTATCAACTTGTATTTCAACTGTATCTCTAATGTCTGGATTATATACAGGTACCTCAATTTCAACTTCTTTCGGTATTGGCACTTGAACAATCTTCTCAATAATTTGAGGATTTGGCTTTAATATAATCTTTTCTATAGGTATATCAATATATTCTACTGGACCCAATACTTTTCTCTCTTTTTCTATTTGTTTTATTTCAACTTTTGGTACCTTAACTATTTTTTCTACTTGTATTTCTTTTATTTCAATTTTTGGTACCTCTTTAATTACATGTTTAATTGTTGGTATTTCAACAATTTTATCTACAACTCTTATTTCTGGTACTTCTACAATCTTCTCAACATATTGTATCTCAATTTTTGGTATTTCTTTAACTATTTCACGTACCTCTACTTTCGGTACATGCCTTTCAACATATTTAGTTACAGGTTTAGATACAAACTTATCCACAACTCTTACTTCTGGTACTTCAACAAATTTGTCTACGTACTGAATTTCCTGCTTTGGAACTTTTCTAATTACATCTTTTACAATTACTTTTTGACGGATTTTCTGTGTTATATGTACTTCAGGTACTTCTATTATTCTATCCCTTACATTCACTTCTTGTACCAATGGAACTGTTACTATTTGAGCATTGCCTCCTGGAGACGCTGAATCCTGATTACCATCCTCTCCTGTTCTTGAATTTGATCCAAAACAATCTTGAGGAATAAATGAATCTTTTTCATTATCTTCTACATTTTTATCGCTCATACAGCAAAAATCTTCTCTCGAGATACTTGCTCTCCCAAATGGTGTATTTCCATTCGTGTCTATACTATTATATTTGTGTTGCAATATTGGAGATTCCGGCTCTTCTGAGCATAAGCCCACACTATTACATGAGTTCATTTTATAATCTTATTTTATGTTCATATATTACTATTTATATTATTTCCTTGTTCTTTACTTAAATTAATATTTTAATTTAAATTATTTAAATTTAAGTTTCTCTTTTCCATAAATCTGATCCACAACAATAGATATATATAAATACGAATACAAATTTATATTTATATATTTATTTTATTATTTTTTAGGCCAACCGTTGAAAAATAACGATTTGACACAATTTTTCAGTCTATATCGTTATTTACGTTGTTCTCTCTAACAGAGTCAGACAATTCTCTTTCTACCCTTTCAAACCTCTTGAAACTGTGTATAAATACGAATATTAATATTTATTTACTCTAAATCTATTTAATTACAAATACTTTTACTAGTTTTACATGCCAATTTTTGTTTATAAATTGGCGCCCAAATGTCACCCCACTTTCTTTTATTATTTTTGTTTGAAAATTAGACCACATAATGTTGTGGCGCCAATGTATAGTATAATTTTTTTTTTTTTTTGATCAATTACTTTAATAGTACAGGAGGGGATGAGAGATAGGAAAAGAATAGAAGAAAAAATAAAATAAAATCTAATACTTGTTTTTCCAACAAATTAATTAGATTTTTTAATTTGATACTTTCGAAAATAACCAGGAAATTGATTTCGTAATCAATCTCAATAAGTATAGCTTATGTTCTTTGATTATGCTGGGTTTATTATCTTTTTTCCTCCAACACCAATCCCCTCAGTAATTTTATTTTTAAAAAAAACGCTTCTAAAGCATCACAAATTACTTTATTTTACTGAAATTTGTTACCTTGATGTACTCTTTTTATTTAATGACATTTGTAAAGTGTGCGCATGTGTATTGTTGTATTATTATTTAATACATTTACTATACACTTAAGCAAAAATCTAGAACCACTGGGGGATTCTTGTAAGAAACTATAGCTTTTGATTATTCATTTAGCTTATTAGTAAACTCTACTGCGTGTTGTTTGTGAGCCTCTATACTCTCTGTCAAACCTTATTTAATTGTATTATTTAGTATTTAAATAAAACCTATTAAAGAATATTACCCTAGTGTCATTTTTACATTTGGATTATTTTGTCATTAGTTTTAAATATTACACCACAAAATGGCGGGAACTTAGCTATTTTGTTAATATATTTAAGTAAATATTTAATATGTAATTAATATAACAAACTAAATCGATAGAAATATAATTTCATTAAAAAAAAACTGTGAGGCTTCAAACTTCAAAATTAAAAGAAACAAAAACAGGTGAAATACATAAATAATTGGAGTGAACACCGCTAATTATATATTGCAGTAAAATTAAACACCAACAGCAGTAATAATACATTTCTATACTCAAAATTACTATTAAGAATCCAATTATTATGTATTTTCAAAATTAACCAGTCTTGAAGATTTAAAAATTATAACTTTTTCAATTAATATATTCTTCTATTTAGAGTGCTACTAACAAGGCAACTTTTTCAATATAATGGATTTGGAAAATATACCTCAGAGCCAAGAAGTGGTTTTGGTGGAAAAAGAAAACGCCATCAAAGAGCCAATAATCAACGGGTTTATACTGGAAACCAATGAAAGTGAGCCATTCGATTTGGATAAATGTATTGAAAGACTTCTTTCTTGCAAGCCTTTATCATCAAATAATATTAAACAATTATGTTCAAAGCTCAAGGAAATCCTTATTAATGAATCTAATGTACAGAAGGTGAGATGTCCAGTAACTATTGCAGGAGATATACATGGACAGTTCTTTGACTTATTGGAATTATTCAGAATTGGAGGAATGCCTCCTGATGTTAATTATCTATTTCTCGGAGATTATGTTGACAGAGGATATCACAGTATTGAGTGTATATGCTTGATTATGGCACTTAAAATAAGATACAAAGACAAAGTAACTATATTAAGAGGTAACCATGAATGTAGGCATATTTCTCAAATATATGGATTCTATGATGAGTGTTTAAGAAAATATGGTAATGCATCAATATGGCATGAATTAACTGATATGTTTGATTACCTACCACTTGGTGCTTTGGTTGAACATCATATGTTCTGTGATCATGGAGGGCTTTCTCCTGGAGCTTTGACAATTGATGAAATTGATTCTATTAATAGATTTCAAGAAATCCCACATGAAGGTCCAATGTGTGATTTACTTTGGTCTGATCCTGATGAGAAAGCAGGGTAAGTTTTTTATAATTAATAAATCATTTATCATTTAATTTAATATTATTATTTTTAGATGGTCAGCATCTCCAAGAGGAGCAGGCTTTATTTTTGGTCCAGATGTTAGCCAGAAATTTATTCATACTAATGGGCTTTCAACTATATGTAGAGCTCACCAACTTATTATGGACGGTTATACTTGGTCGCATGAAGATAATGTAGTTACTGTTTTTAGTGCTCCAAATTACTGTTATAGATGTGGAAATCAAGCAGCATTAATGGAATTGGATGAGAATGAAAACAAGCAATTTCTCACTTTTGACACTGCTCCTAGAAGAGGTGAATTTTCAAAAAATATGATGTCTTTAATGCCTCAATATTTTACTTAATTCACTAATAAAAGTAAGTCTAAATATAAATTATATATTAAATTAGAATAAATAAGTAAGAAACAAAGAAGGGCTTAAATGCAAATACGTATAAAAGTACTAGCAACTTAATACCTACCACCATAGTTTTGAACAGGTCCTTTTTTATAGCTTCGAGATCCACCATCTCCACCTTCAATTTGACCGCCTCTATAATAATTACTATAATTATTCGAATAACTTGAATGCTCTGGTTTTCCATAGTTGGTGAAAGCTGAATTTCCCCCAACATTTGTACTTTTATTATATTGAAGCCTTTCTTGATTTAGATATGAATTTCCTATATTGTAATTAGCATTACCGATTCCTCCTTTAATTATATTGCTATTATTATTATTATTGTTATTGTTAATATTACCTATAAATGTTTTATTATTTCTATAAGATGATGACTTTGAAAACTCCTTTTCCTTGGTTTCGTTGTTATTTGAGTATTTTTTGTCACCAGAAAACTGTTTTTCCTGGTTCTGTAAAAATTGTCTTACATTTCCTAAATGCCCAATCACATTGTATTCTGAATCAAACATTAATGGTGCACTAAATCCTGGACTTTTTATGACATTCTTATAGTGATCAATTTTATTGTTAATATGTTTTCGGCCCAAATTATGTTGTTTTCTACCATTTGTAGAACTATGTGTTAAGTAAATATCGCAATAGTCGCAATAGAATTTTGGCATTCTTCATACCAATCAGCGTTCTCACGAAATTTACCTTATATTAGAATTTAATAATTAAATGTTTTGGCGCCAGCGCGTTATTTTAAAATAAATTTAATATTGGTAAAAATCCATAAAAAATTGATTAAAAAAAAAAAAAAGGGTAGTGAATCATGTAAATATATATATATATATATATATATATTTAAATAAATAAGCTAACACTTTAGACTATGTGGGTATATAATCATTATATTTAGACTTGTACAATAATAATTTACATATTAATATAAAAGCTTTAAAATGTGCAGATAAATATCTATTTGAATTCACATATATTGCTAAAATAAATTAAAAGTTGAAATTCCGTGTAATAATTATATATATCAAGAAAAAAAGACCATTATATCTGTACATAGTGACCTTCAGATTTAGATAATTGGTTGCTTAAATCCTCAAATGCTTTTTCATAGTTTTGGTATTTAGTATACGTAGCAGGCTGGTTAACAGTGTAGAATTCTACTATAGGTTTTCCTTTAATTTTGTCAATTTCTTTAGATAGGCCATAATTTATAATACTAACTATAACTGGAATGCTAGATAAAACTTCTATAAGAGAAATGAAGGCCTCTATAAGGAAATAAATCAACAAGTGACGACCTAAATTCAATTTAATGTTTTTATTAATCACAAAATTGGAAAGAAAACCATCTGGATTCGTACTCACTTGAAAATACCATAAATAAAGCACTATAGCACTAACCACGAAGCAAGAATAATAAAATGCAGATTGCAATAATGTACTTAGCAAACTTATGACCGATAAGAAATATGTTGAAGATCTGATTCCAAAAATAAATCGCACCAAAATCATGCAAATTGCAGAGATCATTGAAGTAAAAACTTCACCAAAGATTGTAAAAAGTAGAACTTTCAAAATGCCTTTATTTTCAAGAAGCTGATTAAAGTGACTAAATAATATCAAATATCCAAAAACCATGTTTATTATACAAAATACACCTTGAATTAGTGAGCATGTGACAGAAAAAGTAGTTTTGTCTTCATGGTTTTGAATCCAAACCTGATTCAATTCATCTGAACTCACTAATTTAGTCGTCATCGCTTCCCTCTTAATAATTGCGCACAAGCTGATCCTTTTTTACTTAGATTAACCATCACATTGAGTTAATTTTACTTTGCATATTTTTAACTCTTGATTGTTTTTATAAAATTTTATTTAGCTTAAAGTTGCCGCCAACAGGCGCCAGTTTGTGAGGATGAACTAACAAATTTAAGATAAAAATTGAAAAAATGTGAATTCAAGTTAAAAAACCAGGGAAATAAATCTGAGAGAAATAACTAATACGCGATATAAAATTCCAAACTACCTCATTTATTTATTGTACAGATTTATTAATTTCCTAATTAATTTTTTATTTAATCTAATAATAAAAATTCACTTGTTTTCTTTTTTGAATTATTTATAGCAATATAATTTCAAGTGGACAAGCATGCAAACACCGGTATAGCCCCCCACACGCAAACAAAAAATATATGACGTGTAAAAAATTTGTGTAAAGATAAATAATTGGTGATTAACAATAATAATAATTTATTTAAAAAATAAATTGAAGAAAATATTAATTGATTTAATATAAATTGCAGAAATAATATTTCGAAAAAAATTGGTTATATATTGATAAAGTTATTCAGTCCTGTGAGAATACAGATAAATGTGAAGGAATCTGAATTAATGAATTGAATTTTTTTAAGGAAAAAAACTTTTAAAGTAATAACAATAATAAATTAAATACTTTATAAATATATTATTTATTCATTCATTTATTATTAAAGTTATTAGGCAAAAGAGCAGCCAAATACCGAAATTGTTATTTTAAAAGTTTATTAAATATACAGGAAAAGGAGCTGATCCAAAATTTTTTTTTTTTTAGCTCGCCATCAGACTTCACTATTGAAGTGAGAAATGGCGAGAAAAAGAAGATATGGATCTGCGCTTGGAGGTGAAAGCAGTACGGAAAGTCCGTATTTAGAATCAATCAATTTGCCAGATGAAAATTACTATAGGAATATGACCGAATCTCCAATGGAGCTGGATCAGCCACATATGTCAACTAATCCTATTAAACATGGGTTATCCAGGGCAAATATGAATAACATGTTAATGCAGGATAGATATAGTAAAAATATGGAAGCAAGAGCAATCCCTAAAGTTCGAAGAAAAAGAACACTAATTCCACAGGAAGTTGTCGATGAAAGAAATGATATTAATCATTCGAGAATATTGCACCAAAACGACAATGTTGATATATTCCAAGATGATTTATCATTAATAAATCACCAAACAACTCATGCTGCTAACAATAATTCTAGAAATACATTTATGTACAATACAAGAAGCAAAGCAATGCTCATAAGACAAGATAATGCTAATATTTTAAATAAATCTACAGAAAATTCTCACAGGAAAAGAGCTGAAAAGGGATCTTCTAATTTACCTCCCCTACCTAGAACCGAAGATTATTGGCCAAAAATTAATAAGGATACTACTCAAGATCACGAGGAATATTTGAACACTATTCGTGATCAACACTTTAGTCGCTCTAAAAATAATGAGAATATTATAAGAAATGGAAGTAGTATAGAATTCAACAACAAACCAGACGAATATCAAAGCAATGTTTACAGTGTTAATGATGGTATCTATTCAATAGAAACTCCGCTTAAATCTTTTAGATCAGAGATGGCAAGACCAGTAAATGGTAATTTAATTCATGCAAGAGGTTTTAAAGAAGTTAACCATGAACTTGGAAATCATATTAATGGCCACAATCATCATCAAAATAATTTAAGTCAGGAAAATGAAAGAGTTACTTATGCCAATTCTAACAGGAGTTATCTTGAAAATCGCTCTGAAAAACCTATAGTGAATCAAAATATGCCTGTTCAAAAACAATTTCACCAAAAGGGAATAAAGATTCATTGTGACGCAATGGTTGGTGGGGATACTCCACTTAGAGATATTGCTGTTCAGGAAAACCCAAATGATGACGCTGTTGATGTAATTGAAGCAAAGACGAGTGAGATTGGTGTTGGGCCATCTCCAAGAGTTGATATTAGTGTAAGGAGGGAGGAAGGAGATGAAAGCGGGAGAAGAGAACAAGCAAAGCAGAGAGTTACAGGAAGTATTTTAAGAAAAAGCATTGACACTTCAGATGATAATTATTCTAAACAAGTGAGGTTTTCTTCGAACAGGTCTAAAACTAAACAAAAAGAAGAGACTCTTCCGGAATTTGAGGAATTGAGGTTTGACCCCGGTGAAATTCCATTAATTGATTATCAGGAGCATGAAGATAGGTTTGATACTATCGACTTTGATCAAGAAAATGGATCTAATGTTAAAATAGATGAGAATAAAATGTTGGATACAATGACCGTTGACAGTAATATCTGTTTGAGGCTTGTTCAGCTATCAAAAGAGGAAATTCGGTTATTTGAAAAGTCTATTCAGAGCCAAAACAATGATGGAGGAAATCAGTGCGGCTCTTCGTGTAATTTTATTGATAATGAATTAATGATTAAAGCAATTAGTGGTATTCATAGGTATTTTTTGAATAAAGCTTTTGAGTATGAAAGTGAGAAGGAGCTGGAACTACATGATATAATGTCATGGATTCCAGAAATTAAGTATAACGAGGACAAGTATCAAATAGCGAATTCAGAGAGAGATGAACTAATAAGTAAAATTGGTCTTTTGAATTTGAATATAAATAGACTAACCAAAGCTCTACAGGAGGCAGAAGAGTTGAATTCAAGACTATTCTCGTCTGGAATTGATAAGAATAAAGAAGATGATAAAGAGAGTATCAAAGTTATACCAGAAGAATTTGACTATATTTTAAAATCTACAAGTATTCTTTTGGATGAATTAGAATCAACTAAAGCTACTGCTTATCAGAATTTTGAATCACCAAAAGTATATTCTGGAAAAAAAGAGGGAGAACAAGAAAATAGCGACGTTGATAAAAGTGATACAAGCAATTTATGCTCTCCTACTCCTGTAATATCTTTTGAAGATAATAGTGCTGCAGAAATTGATACAAATAATGAGCAGGAAAATAGAAAACCTGATATTGATATTGATGGGCTATTAAATGAATGTCATCAGTCCCAGTTTATTCAAATGGAAAGTATTGCAGTTTTAAATGATTGTATGTCACTTTTAGATGATGCTGAAATAGGAATGCAAAATTTTCAAAGATTATTGGCAAAAAAGGCATTTGACACCAACGAAGAGGATGAACAACAGCATACTGGATATAACTCTAATAATGATTCAATGGAGATGGTTGAAGATGCACTACTGAGGCTACAGAGAGGTGCATCAGTAACCCCAAGGTTCAGTTTGGAAGAAAGTCTCAATTATAGAAAGAGCAGTGTTGGATCTAGGAAGAGCGTTGGGGGAAATATATAAAAAAAAAATATATCTTATAGGGTTTCGTCCCCTCGGATTCATCGGTTAATTATTAAAGATATATGAGCGGGAGTCTAATAATATTACAAAGAGTTGGATTCTTCCTCAGATTTTGAAATTGAATATAAGTTATATAACAAACTGCAAAATAATATATGTAATGACGCGGAGGATAATGAAAATGATAAAGGAACTTGAATTATAGCCGATAAAATGCTTAAAAATTACTAATAATATAAGAGTATATTAATTATTAAAAAATAATTTTAACATAATTTCTGACCTTCAATTTTGTCTTTTTGTGTTCTTACAATTAATAAGTAGTAACTTCTCAACTAAGTTTAGGAATTGAGACTTCCAACAATCAATCTTTTCCAAGGGTTTGTTGGATATATCAATTACCTTAATTCGAGCCCAGACTTTGGAATGCTCCATATTATATGATTCTTGGTTAGAATTAAAAGTTGATTTGTAATCCGAATTAATTGTTTTAATTAGTTTAAAATCAGAATAATTAAGTGGTAAACTATTTTGGTTGGTATATAGAATTGCTATAATTAATGAACAATCACATACAGATCTTCCAAAGAAATATTTGGAAAGCCATAGAGTGGAATTTTGAACAGCATAACTGAATTCTCGATCAACATTTACTACTTCCTTGGTGTTTTTATTAAATTTTTTTTTATTTAAAGAGTTCCTTTTGACGTGAAAAACAAGTTTTGTTAAATATAATAATCCAAATTGGAAATTTTCAATAGCTTTATCATGATAGAATTCAATATTCATTAAACTCGAAGAAGAAGATGATGACAATTCTTCTATTTTAGTAGAAATATGCATAGTTTGAGTATTAATTAATTTCTTTATGTCATTAATAGGTATAATGAATTTAAGAACGTTATACAAATAATACGCCAAAATTTGTTGTCCAGCACAGAAGGTTTGGCAAAATATCAAGTTATGGAAAACTTGTGAAAAGTGTGAAAGAGCTTCAGAAAAAATGGGAATTTCATTCTGAATAAGTTCTGTAAACCTGCAATTTTTTAATAAGTGATTGAAGTGAGTAATTGAATTATTCTGAATAACTTTTCCTGAAATCTTTAAAGCTTTTAAAAATTCGGAAAAAACTTGATCCTTTGAATTAGAAAAGAATAAATTTGTGGGAGAATATACATTTTCAAAATCTTCATCTTTTGGTAGTTTTTGTATAGAAATCTGGCATGGTATATCTTTTATTCCACACGATCTTTTAAATCTTAATAATAACTCAAACTCTTGATCAATTTTTTCCTGAGTTACACCAGAAGTACATATTATCCAAGAGTTATCTTTAATAAGCTTTTGAAGAACTCTATAAAGTGTAAAATCACCAATTAATAATGGTAATACACATTTAGGCTTAAATTCCAAATTAAAAAAATGGCGCGCAGACTTTGTGTGCAAGCCGCATGCATTTAAAGGTAATATGGGAATATTAATTATAGACGAATTTGGCTCAAACCAGCCAAGTCTAAATAAGTTTTTCTGAATAAATATAAGAGGAACTCTTGGTGAAATGATATATTTCGATAATTGAGTTTTGTTAAGTCCAAATTCGAAAAGAATTTTATTTATGACATCTTCAATGACAGTTGTAGATTTTTTTTCAATTTTTAAAATGAAATAACTCATAATAATTTCAAAATCATCAAAAATTTGGTTTTCCTTTTCGTTAAAAATTGAAATAACTGTAGGGTTGCTCATTTCAGAAAAACTGAATTGATTGTTTTGAAGACATTTACCAAAATTCAGCTTTATGTTCGAAGATGTTGAGAATACGGAGTGCATTCCTCCATCTACAAGGAAGTCCCATTTTGTTCCATCAAAATTGACCTCGAATAATTTCCAATTTTTTGGAAAAGCTTCCATTTTTTTTTTTTTCTTTTATCTTACTGTCTCCTCTCCACTAACTTTATCACTATAACCCCATTCAAAAAGTTTACACCATATATGAACCTCAACCTCTTATTCTCCTGCAATTTCTTCTCCGCCTTTATATTTTGCTAAATCTTCCTCATGTAGTTAATTTATATTTGACTAAAAATGATCTGTCACAAAACTATTGGCGCGCGCGCAAATGTGGACTATTTTTGTTCCAAATTTCAAAATAAATATGTAAGGTTAAAATTATTGACAAGGTTGAGGAGAAGCGAGTAATTTTGGAAAGAATTAATGAGTAATAAGGAGAGACTGGAGTTTCTTTATGATCCAAAAGCTTTGTTGGAATACGACAATGAAAAGTATTTATTAGGTAAGTTCATAATTTAAAAGAAAAAAGGGTTTTGTAATGTAATATGGCTGAGGATTTTTTTTTTTTTTGTCAAAATAAAATTGCTTTTTTAATCATTTTAAGCAATGCGCTGATATTAGTAGTGTTAAGAGTGGCATTTAAGATAATATTTGAATACTATTATCAAGTAAATGTTAAAGAGGGCCGTTCGCTAAAAACGTTTAATAATTCAACTCTTTGAATATTCAATTTTTGATTAATATTCACTTTCCCCAAGAAAAAAATCATTAAATAAAAATTTAACAAACCTAAACAAAAATTTACTAAAAAGATATAGCTTTCTTAAGTGCACAAACTTCGAATATTAATAACTATTAGTTAAATCACAAACCTTTTCTTAAAGGAAAAAAGAAAACATCAATTAATATTTAAACTTTTGATTCTCTTTACTAAGGAATGAAAAATAAGATATTGCTTCAAAACCCACACATTCTAGTGAACTAAAATTGAATTATTTATTTACTACGTAAATGTTATCTTTCAGGTGCAAACATCCCAGAAAATACATCCAAAGTTTTGGGTGAAACAAACTCTCAAAACCAAGAAAGCTTGCAGGCTGATTTTGACTTGGAAGAAAAGGAAATAATAAATAGACTAAAAGAAGATCCCTTACTAATTATTAAGAAAATGGAGCTCAAACATATGAAAATAGTTGATGAATATAACAAGAAACGAGACGAACTTAGCCAGTCAAATATGAAATTACCAATTTTAGAAAGAAATACAAAGCTTAGAAATAGTTCCCTCTCAAGATCACCTGAAAGGCCATCAGACCTGTACTTGTCAAATGCTTACAAACATGAGCATGATTCAAGAAAAAAATATCGCGCATACAAGCCCGAAAACAAAAGAAGCAGAAATAACCATTGTCTCTCAAAACCAAATAGAGAAGAAAAACTTCAAAACATGATTAATTACGGAAAACTTGTTCAAGATGAAAGACTTCACAAATTTAGTGCTAAAAATATTTCTAAGCAAGAGCCCGCCAAAAGTTATGAATATTTGCAGGAAATAAGAAGTAAAATCAATCAGAAGCAAATTTCTTCTTTAGAACAAAGAATGAAGTTTATGAAAAAATGAATTTCAGAATAATTCAGGTATATAAATTATATTAAAGGTTTTAGATTTTTCTTTCTTTTGTAATTAAATGTAAATATAACCATCATTATTATTACAAACAGCTTTATTTTGTATTTTGTATTTTGTATTTTGCCAATAAATTATTCCTCTTATCTCCATATGTTGCCAGTATATGCAGTGCATGCATTTTACTGCATGCAGAGCTCCCGCTTAATCATTCTTGTCCACATAAAATAATTTCTTCTTTTCGAATTATATAATTTATTGCGATTATAGCCATGACTCAAAAAAATTATCACAATGAGTAAGAATTTCAGATAGATCTGTATAAATTCTAACTACTGTCGACTTGTTAGTGATAGAAAACTGAATTATTAAATAGTAGTTAGGTAGTAAGTGGATACAGAACCATCTATAGTTGATTTGAACTTCACAATCATCAATCAAATTTTGTTTTTTAAGATCCATTTTGCAAATTAACAAGTCATGTTTAAAATCAAAGTACTCTTTAATACTGATTTTCTCATTAATCACAGAAAGTAATTCGTTTCCATTAACTTCAAATGTACGTAAATGTTTATTAATATTGCTTAATATTAAATTTGAGGAAATGTCCAAAAGTTTACAAGTATTAACAATTTCTGGAATTTCTTCCTGGCCTTTGTGTTTTGATGATTCGAATTCTAACAATTTCAAACTGAGAGTTTTATAACATTTTAAAGTCCATTCCTCACTTGGAGAAGGGTGAAAATAGTCTTGAAAAGAGATTTGAATACTATCGAGTTGATCATATATTGTTTGACCAAATTTGTCATTAAATTCCAAATAAATGTGTAATTTTCCTGGGATTGGAAATTTAACCTTTGCAATTAACAAAAGAAAAACTATGTTTTTATTCAAATTTATCACTTTAGAGTTTACTTCTTCTAAATAGTTATCAATCACCATCTCTTCAACATCTTCTTTTTCTAGTTCTTGAATACTTTGAGGTTTCAAGAATGGAATATAAACTGGCTCAATTCCTAAAGAGTCATTACTTGATTTGAAATTTAGTTTAATTCCATACAAACAACCTTGTAACTCATTAATCCCAAGATATCTAATTTGAAATGGTAAAATTAAAGCGTTATATTGTCCATTCTTTGAGAAAATAGAAAATGAATCATCTCTTAAACCATACATTTTTCGTCTAAATTTTTTATACGCATCCAGTCGAATTTTATATAGTTCTTTACTCACATTCTCTTCTAGAAACTTCTCCTCCAAGTTATTTTCTCTGTGTTTTGAAATTTGCTCAAAATTATCCAAATTAAGCTTTTTTTTCTCGTATTCCTCCATCTCAAATAAGTTATTAATGGTTCTCAAGCTCATACAATTCATTGAACATTCTATTTCAAATATTGAGTCCAATAACTGAGTATCATGAATTTTTAGCTGGCTTTTAATGTATCCAAATAGATTATTTAGCAAGTAAATTACATTCCGATTATTCATATTATTTGTTATTATAGACAAACAAACCTAAAATTTTGTTAATAATTCTCAAAATAATAAGATTTCAAAGTTATTAAACTTACAGTAAAAACCTTATTAATGTAAATCCATTTTATTACAGGTTTTTGAGTCTTTTCTAGAAATACTTTTGAAATATAAAATAATGAATTGATCAAATCTGAAATTACTGTATAATTTCCCATCTCTGTAAATAATCTAGATTTCTGAGACAAGTAAATCAATACCATAAGGAGTGGATCAATATCTCTTGGATTATTTAAAGTTTTGATATGGTTTAGAAAAGTTTCAAATATGAGTAAAATATGCTCACTAAAGAAGTATTTATTTAAAGGGAATTGATTTCGAAATTTCATTGATTAATTAGTCAAAATATTCAAATCAATAATTAGCTTAAACTTACAAATTGTCTCTGTTTGATGAATAAATCGATATTAAATGTAATAATTGAATAGAGTTATTTATGTGGTCAGATGATATTTGGTAATTTGGATGACATGTATATTTGACAATTAAGTCAGAAATATGTTGATTAATCCCAAATAATATTGAAATTTTGAATAAAAGCTTTAAGTAAATTGAATGAGCACCAACAGGAGCCTTAATAATAATATATTCTTGCAAACTATTCAAAGATTGATAAAGAATCTCAAGAAAGTCTTCGTAATTACTATTTTGAATAACTTTTTGAAACTTAAGCTGAAGAATAATAAGAGATTTAAAGTATTTGATTTTACAAAAATCATACCACTTGGGTATTAGTAGATGGTGAATAAAGCTGGCCAAAGTAGAATTTTGATTATTACCAGTCTGTTCAATTAACTTGTTAGAATACTTTGAAATGAGAAATTGGATCCACTTGGAGGAGTATATTCGAAAATTTATAGGAAAATGGAAATTATTTAATATTCCAATAATATGATGATATGCATTGGAGAATGATTCTTTTGAAATATTTTCCAATATAAAGAAGCAAATTTCAAATAAAATGTGAATTCTGGAAGAACACGAAAAGGGTATAAGAGATGACTCCAAAATATTGGAAGGTATTGATAACGTTTTTGTAATCTTTTTTAAGAATAGAATTCTACTGTGTAAACTCCAGCATGAGATTGACTTCAAATTTTCCATAATATAAGTCACCAAATACGTAAGAAATCTTTCCTTCTCCTTGATAACTTTAGAAATATCTGCTTGCCTTGTATAATTTTTAACAATTAAGGTAATAATAATATTGATCATTAATTCAATGAATTGGTCATTATAAATGTTGTTCTTATTGAAGTTCTTGCAGTCTGCAATGAATCCCTTTTCAAGGTTTTCTGGCCAAATACTTGGGTGTATATTTTTTTGAATAAAACCAAAGCCTTGATTTTCAATATTAAATTTTCCAAGTTTCTGATTTGGTATGAGATTGATTTCTAATAAAGGGCAAAAAATCAATGGATAGCTCCTATTAATCTCTATAAGACATTCAATTGCACACTTTCTTAAAATTGAATAGTAGTTCTGAAATAATTTTGGGTTTCTTTCATGTGTTTTTTGGATTTTAACGTAGTCCTCTCTACAAATAATGAACAATATAGAAAGGAGCTTAGAGAACCAGAAAGGCACAGTTTCCAATAAATTCAGACAGATAGCAATACTTGTGAAAGTAACCAGAGTCTGGGATTGCAATATTATAGGAATTGAATATTTTGGATTGTTGATTAAAGCTTGGTAAATATTATCGACAGAAATTGAATTTGAGCCAGAAAGAATTGTACTAGCCTCGAACAAATTAATTGACTCACTTGCTATTGCTCCGTAATTCACTGCAATAATATGCTCAAATAGATTAAAAGTTGTATTATATCTTTCCCAGCATCTTTTTTCTGATAAAATTTGCTCAGGCCTGCCCAATATTGTCTCATACTGCTCCTCCAGTAAAGTTAATATATCCAATTTTACTTTAAGCTGGTCAGAAATGACAAGTGTGGATAGAATATAATCAAATAGTATGTTCATTTGCTTATCCTTAATATCATTTTCATTAATTAAAGATATTTTAGGAGATGTGATTCTGACACTATTTGTGGGGCTTTTATTATTATTTGAAATGCTCTCTTTGGCTGAATCAGAGCCTGTATATTTTTCTTGAGCACTTTTAAGAAGATCATTGTTGATTTTCTTATTCTTGTGTCTCAGATGATCATTATAAAGCTTACCTCGTAGCCTATCTTCACCTGAAGCAAATCCTTTAGCCTTAGTCTTTCTTTGAACATTAGAATACTTTATTGGTATTCTTTTATTCATTAAGTTATATATTTGATTCAATACTTTCTCTCTACTTGCATTTTCATTATTTAAGTTAAAACGCAATATTGATATTAAATTGCTTGTATTGAACGGTTCACCCTGAATATAGAAGCCTTGTTCATCATTTTTTATATCAAAATGATTTTTAGTAATTCCATCATTATTGTTACCATTATTATTATCGTCATTTCTAACATTAGTGTTCATCTTCTTGAGACGGAGATTCTTATTTCAAACCTCCCCACAATTTGAGACTAGAGGTTTAACTTTTTTACTTTAACAAAAGATTTACTTGGAAACATAAAAACTTGATAAATAATCATCACATTTAGTTCTGCTATATCGTAAAATTAATCGAATCCAAGCCTATTGTTCTTCTTCAAGTTGAATACTGCTTTTTTTTCCTTTAATTAAACTCTATGTTAATTAAAATTTTTTTCATTGATTTCTTTATTAGAACTTCTATAGAGTTCTTCCAGATTACTCTTGAAATTTTTTGCCAATAATTTATAAAAAAAAGAAATTCTAATAAAGAATTTAATTGTTCAATTCCCTTTAAATTATTTTTTTTCTTTTTTTTTCTATATTACGTGTATATATTTACATCAATTTTAGATACCGGTATTTTACACGTGTGGCGGGAACTTAATATGGAAAGAACGATTTGCATGTAAGACATGCAGATAAATGCATGAAGGGGGAAAAATAAAAAGAAACTTTTAAAAACTAGAAATTATAAACTAATAATTACTATTTTAGCTTATTCTTCTATTTGAATTAGTAAAAAATCGAATAAAATGATTATATACCCAAGTTCTTAATTTATTAGTTTTATGATCATTAATAAATTCTTTAATACGTGGGTGTGACCATAAATCTGAATTCTTTCTTGATATTTTAAGAGTAATAATACTTGAATCTGAGCTTCGACTAAATTCAGAGCTGGAACTTCTACTATAACTCAAGGAATTACAATTTCTTGAATTACACGAAATTTCAGCAATTAATTTAGTATTTGAAATTAAATGAATTTCTCTCTCACTATTTTGATTATTGGCATTTATTTTTTTGCTTAGAGTTAATTCAAAGCTTCCTGCCTCTTCCAATATATGCTTATCTCGATTAGTTTGTTCCTTATTCTTTTGTATCTCTATCATTTTTAAAATATCTTCCCGACATATGTGACATTTTGGATGTTGCTTTAGCTTGAAGTTGTTTGATATATAATCTCCAAGACAATCTAAACATACGCTCCCATGTCCACATGGAGAAAAAATAATTATGGAATCAAAATCTAGAAAACATATATTACAAATAAATTGATTATTGCTATTTTCACTTATATTTTCCGTGTGAAATGAATTGATTCTGGAAATTGTTGAATCTGATGACAATGAGTTAGCTTTTGAGTATATTTCTGGAAACTTTTTGTCTGTATATTTTTCCTCTGAATTCATGTTATTAACAAAACCTGAAGTTGAGAATTCGAATATTCTTAATAAGTTCTTATTTGGGTGCTCCTCCAGCTCTATTTTAGACATTTTCCTATTCTCCAATTCACTATGCTGAGTTATATACCATAAACAAAGCTTTGTGCTAAAATTCTCAAAGCTATAATCCAAAATCTTAAAGTATGAATTACTGATGGGTATTATTACCATATCATTTTCCCTTCTATTTAATTTTGAGTTTTTTTCTTTCATTTTTTCTAATTCATCGTCGAAGATATCTTCTCTTAATTCTACTATATTAATTTCATTTCTACGCTCTTCTCTGATATTATTACTATTTACCCTATTGAAAAAAATAAAATTTCTACTCGAACTTGTTTCTGTTTCTAATGAAAAGTCTTCATCATAAACTTTTGCTAATATTCTTACATTTTTCTCAAATTCCATCATTACTGTTGTTATCCAAGACATAAATATCCATGGCTTGATTATTCCCAGAATACATAAACTTATCGAAACAATGACCAGTAATCCAGCAGGAATAAATATAGATGTAGTTATGAAGTCATTCAATAATTTGTGTCTTCTAGATATATTTAAAACTATTTCTAGAAAATATTGAACAAAATATAGAAAAATGCAAATACTAGCTATTAACCAAATAAAAACTTGAGCCAGCAGCAAGTATTCTGGAGAGGATCCAAGAAACCACCAATTTATACAATCTTTAGCTTCTATACCAACTATTGTTAAAGATAGTGACGTACTTGTAACGTAAAAAATTGATATTGCACTGGACTTTAATAAATTCCGGTTAACTACCTCCCTCACAGCTTTTATTGGAAGAAAAAGCTGAGTTACTATATAAATTAATAATATCGCCCATTTAAATAGTAATAATATTAGAGATATCACCAGTATTAATATTGGATTATTTACACTGTTCTCACCATCAAGTATTAAAGAATAAAACTCACCATTTTCATTTTGCACTATGTCTGGAAATGAATTCTCCAGTATTGGACAGTTACAATGATCTTTTCTCACTAAAAGTCTATCTCCTTTTAATACTTTACTTTCTGAAAAACTGTCGTTTACTTCTCCAGGTTTTACTCCCCTCATACTTCTCCTCAATCTATTTTCTGACACACTTTTTTCCAAAAATGAACCTTGAATTATAATGTGATACATTGGATCCTTAATTAACATTACTAATATATTATTATTCTTATCTATACCCATCCTATCTATTACATCACTTTCTGTTGAGTTTGACTTACTTACAGATCCCAACTCACTCCGGTGATTCTCATTCAGTAATACCCTTACCCATTCTTTTCCTGAATAAAACGAAACAAAATTAGGTATTAAAAAATATATCTCCATGATAAAAGGCAATAATATTGAAAGAATCAAAGCGGCGCGCAAAACATGCTTTCCTAAAGTTAGCTTTTGACTAAAATTAACAATACCATTTTCGCTTCTCATTTCAATTCCGAAAGTTCTTTTTTTTTTTAAATGATTGTTGAATTCGGTAAAAATACTTTAATTTTCTGAGCATATAATTAAAACCCTGATATACATATTTTCACTATTTTTTTTTCATCTTAATTATTTGTACGAAAAATAACTTTGAGTCCTTTTGTTATTAATTTAGACTAGAATTTTATAAAATTAGAAAATGGAGAGAAAAAAGATCTCTACAAATTATTAATTATTATTAACCTTGTTAATACGTTGAAAGAAAAATTATTATAAGCTTTTTCTTCAATGTTTAGCAAAAAAACTTACACTTACTTTAATGTTTACCCATTTTATATTTGTGAGTCTTCGATAATTTATTTATTTACTATATGCACCCTTTGACCAGGTGAATTTACCGCCAAAATCACATGTACATGAGGCCGTTTTGGCGGCAACTCTGGAGTAATTACTCACTCGATACCATATAAAAGTTAAATAAATATTAATAAAATGATATAAAGGGGATGGTGGCGCACATAAACCAGCATTTTAGATATTCTCAGAGTACATTAGTGCTTATATAATTAATTTAAGTTTTTATTATTTGATTTTGAGCAGGATAATCAAAAAATGGGGGGAAAATTGTTTTAATATGCAAATATGCAAAAAACAGTATTTAGTGAATAGATCAAAAATATTAATGCTTGTTTTTCATCAAAACAAGTTAAATGATCATTTAAATATTAGTTAATGCGTGTGTGTTTTTACATTTAAAGGGTTAAATTTATTCAAGGTGCACCATTTCTAAAATTTAAACGGATTAAATATAAATATATAACTTAATTTGCAATACTTTATGTAATTTAAAAATATAATATTAGTTACATGTACCAGCAGTAGAAACAATAACAGAGAGCTATGGATATTTATGATAACTTTGATAACAACGTTGAAAGTGATTATATTTCATTGGGAAGATTTAGTAATAACTACTTTAATATTTCAGATAATCAAAATTCCAATATTAATAATAGAAGCATTAATAGCAGTGCCTTTAATGATTATTTTGACTTAGGTAATAAGAGGTTTTCATCCATATTAAGGTTTTTAGTAATATTGGCTGCTTTTATTAGCTTGCTAGTTCTAATAAAGTTACCAGTTAAAAATAGAATAGAATTGAGAAAAGAAGTGCTTGAAAGTGCTCTGCTTTTGAAGAAGAAACACAATGAGGAAAATGCTCATAATAATTATGAGAATGATAACTTAGATCCAATAATGGATTCAGCTAAAATTTCAAATTTGAAAGAAAACAAAACAGGGTTGTTAATAGAAGAAAATGAAAAGATGGCGAATCAAAGCTCAACAATAGATATTATTGACAATATATCTAAGAAAAACAAGGGTGGTATAATGAAAGATGCTGTTAGATTAGGAGGAAATATAAAATTAGATGTAGGAAACTCATTATTTGGAAGCCACTATAACATTAACGGTATTAATAAAAGAGCAGCAGAAAATGATATATGTAATGATAAGGATTACACAAAAAAAGTGTTGAAGCTGGTTTATGAGCTTTCTTATTTTGCTTTACCCAAAGATACAATGAATATAAGAAAATTTGAAGCAAGTGATGTTAAAATTTTCAATGAAGAAATGTGGGTAGTTTGTGATAATTCTTGGATGATTGGAAAGTTTGGATTAAGTTTAACTCCTTTTTCACACTCAAATAAGCTGCTAAACATGCAAACAACTACATCAGGTGGAAACCCTTTGGATATTAATACGCTTCTATTGGGTACTGATCCAAATACTGAGGATTCACAATGGGAAGCAATTGTGAGAGATGATTTTACAGGACATTTATTTGTAATCAGAGAATCAATACCTCATGACTTAGAACAAGCAACATTAATAAAAAAAGATATTTCAAAAGCTTCAAAAGCAGAAGGTCTAAATTTGGCTAGACATTACCACTCACATATTATTGAGTTGGCATTGGTAAAAGTGAATAATGTGGAATCATATGAAGTTTTGGAAACATGTACTGCAGAGCACAAGTTTGATTTTGATAATAAAGGGTTTGAAGGAGCAATAGGACTTAGAACACGAAGTGGAGACTTTTATTTGTTGGGACTTTGTGAAGGTAATTTTTGCATGGGGGAAACGAAAGGAGAAGAATATGGAAATGGAAGACTAATTTTAATGAAGAAAGAATATATAAATAAATTATCAGAGTTAAATAATGAGAATGCATTAGATAATGACATGAACAGTTTAAAATCAAAGTGCATTTGGAGATCAGTTAGAATGATTAATATTCCTAAAGAAGCTAATTTTCAAGATTACTCATCAATTGATGTAAGAGGCAATAAAGTGGCAATTACTTCACAGGAAGATTCAAGTATGTGGCTTGGGGAAATAGATTTTGGAGATGGAGAGTATTTGGATCCTGATAGGATTGAACTATTGCCTAATGGACGGGTCTACCATTTCCCAAGAGACCATGTTTGTGACTTTAAATATTGCAATATTGAAGGTGTTTCTTTCATTTCTGATAATATGGTTGTGACAGTTTCAGATAAAATGAAGAAGAAAAACAGACAATCCCCGAAATGCTTACATAAGGATCAATCTATACATATTTTTGCAATTCCATAAAACTTTTGATTTTCTTTAAAAGCTGCATGCAAAATTTGTTATACAATATTTCACACGTCATTTTTTTTAAAATGCCGGTATTAAAATTACTACATGCAAGAATTCTCAATGTGAAAATAATAGCAGTAAATGAGAGATATATTAATACCAATAAATGTATATAGAAAAAAGACAATTGAATTTTGGAAAAAAGTAAATGTTGGTAAATTATAATTTAGCAATACAAAAAATGACGAACAGTTTTATGTTCCATTTTTTCCTTTTTTAATATTTATCCCTTTATTAATAAAATAATTTCTTCAGTTATTTATAAGCAATATTATTATATGATAAGAGTATAATTATAAGTAAAATTAGTATAAGTTATTCTGAATTTTATAAGTTGCTCTTTTCATTAGAATCATCGTATATTTGCAACTTTGGATATATTACTTCAGTACATTTCTCCGAAAAGTAATTGTTTTCATTAGAGTTGGATTCATTAGGATTAAGCTGCCATGCAATTTCAATAGGTGAACGACAAAGATGACAGCATGGAATTTTCTTTAATTTACATACTGTCCACTTCATTAGTTCATCTATACAATTATCACATATTCCACTATGTAAACATGGAGAAAAAACTATATTACTTGGATTTTCATAACATATCATACAATTAATAGTTTGAGAAGCATTATTTGGTGGATAACTTGTTGAATCTTCATTATTTGAGAAGTTGTTAAGTGAAAAGAATGTGGATGATATTTTGGTTAGACTGATTGAAATAAAAGAATGTTTAAAGATTAAGGGAGGAGGCTGGGAGTTATAATTGCACTTTACAACCCACTCTCTCTGACCATTATTATTGCAATGAATCTTCTCCTCATCTTTTAAAAGGTATGAAGGAAATACATATTTATAATATCTTATCTTTTTCTCTTCCAAGTTGTGATGATCAATAATAAGTCCCAAATAACCTCTTAATAGAAGGTCTAAAGATTGAGAAATGATTGTAATAAAGCATGAATTCACCCAAGGACTGGTAATTCTTGTAGATAACAAAAGTACACTACCACTTAATGAAAATCCAAATCCACAACAAGAAATTACTGAGAGAATATGTTGAATAAAAATTTTTCTTTTCTTCGAGCGATAGTTCTCTTCTTCTACTTGGTTGTTATTTTCGTTATTTACAGAGCTACTAGAGCCAGAAGAGTTTTCTGAAGAGTTAGAGTTACTAGCATCTTCGTGATGATCAAAGTATGGTAATCTAGTAGTATAGAAACAAATCGTAGTAACTAGTACACAAGCCCAAAGCAGCCATTGTACTTTCTCATGAATTGCAATTTTTGGAAAGACACTACATTTACTGGTCGTAAGACCAAATAATAAGTATACACATGATAATGACCAAATATAGAATATACTGAATGAAACCAATGATTTAAATTCTTGAATGAACTGAAACTGTGCAACACTATTGATATTATTACCACTTTCAGTGCCTGGGAAAAATGTATTAAAACTCCAAAGCTGCAAAACCATTCTAGAAATTAACATGAACCATCTGACTACCACAAAAGAGGTAGAAATAATCTTGAAGATCTTTGTTGGTCTGTACCTATAAGTATTCTTATGCATTTTCAAAGAAGTAAATCCCAGAATATTATTTCTTGTATTTTCATCCTTATTCATGTATAATATCTTCACCTTTCTGCTCTTTACCTCTCTCCTTGTATTATAAATTACATGGCTGAACTCATTATTTAAATTAGCTACTGGACACCAAATAGATGGTACTAAAAGTGATAATTGTTCATAATTTGAACTAGCTTCCTTTGCAATTAAAAGGCGGGCATCTTTATTAATGCACACATTTGAGTTATAGTTATTTTTTGACTTTTTGAATTTTGAATTTTGCGAAAAAAGCCCATTATTATCGTAGGAATTCATTAATCCTAGAAAATTTCCGTTATTAGCTTTTTGTTGATAATTTTTCCTTTGCAATAGCATATTATATTCATGTTGATTTATTCTTAATAATAAATCGTTATTAATTGCATGTTTATTCATTGACATTGGTATTAGAAACCAATCACTTTCTCTCAAAAAGACTGACAGAAGAGGAGTAACTGTGTTTATTTCATTAATTAGGGGTAGAATAGTCAATGATAAGATTATGAAAATTCTTAGAACAAACTTGATTAATGGAAGTTGAGCTCTTGAATTATATTCAAGCTGTATCAAGCACTCACGCACCTTTTCCACGTATTTCCTCCATAGTTTTATTAATCTCATATTTCCTGAGTCATCTTGCTGATTATTTATTGATTCCCCTGAGTTCTCTTCATTTTGGGAACTTCTTGTAATTCTTTGATTTTCAGTTAACTCTATATTTTCTTCATTCCTCAAACCAATACTTTCATTTAACTGGTTGTTTTCCTCTTCTGTTTCAAAGCCATTATTTCTCATTACAGCAATTTCCTCTGTAGAAACTTCTAATGTATTTGGCATTTCTTCATATAATATATATAAATATAAATATAAATATAAATATATATATAAATATATATTTATATATAACTTAAGATTTATACTGGTCTTCACATGTAAAATATATAAATTTATATAT